>NC_091171.1:34893980-34931480 GCF_040958095.1 Procambarus clarkii
AATAGAAGTGATTGTAGAAAGCCTATTGGTCCATATTTCTTGATGCTTCCACACCGGAGCGGAGTCTCGAGGTGGGCAGAACACAGTTGTGCACCAACTGGCTGCTGATTGCTGGTGTTGACTTCTTGATGTGTAGTGCCTCGCAAACTCGAATTACCACCAACAGTGAAAAGAAATGTACGAAAGATTGAGAAAATTCGTGTTAGAATTATTAATCATACTTTTTCGGTCATATTTAATAATATATGTCTACAGGAAAGACTGCTACCAAAATATACTAATATATATATATATATATATATATATATATATATATATATATATGTCGTACCTAGTAGCCAGAACTCACTTCTCAGCCTACTATGCAAGGCCCGATTTGCCTAATAAGCCAAGTTTTCCTGAATTAATATATTTTCTATAATTATTTTCTTATGAAATGATAAAGCTGCCCTTTTCACTATGTATGAGGTCAATTTTTTTATTGGAGTTAAAATTAGCGTAGATATATGACCGAACCTAACCAACCCTACCTAACCTAACCTAACCTATCTTTATAGGTAAGGTTAGGTTAGGTAGCCAAAAAAAGCTAGGTTAGGTTAGGTTAGGTAGGTTAGGTAGACGAAAAAACATTAATTCATGAAAACTTGGCTTATTAGGCAAATCGGGCCTTGCATAGTAGGCTGAGAAGTGAGTTCTGGCTACTAGGTACGACATATATATATATATATATATATATATATATATATATATATATATATATATATATATACATATATATATATTATTATATATATATATTATATAATAATATACATAATATATATATATTATATATATATATATATATATTATATATATATATATATATATATATATATATATATCACATTATATATATAGATCACATTAATCGATATAAAGACACTATATAATATATATATATATATATATATATATATATATATATATATATATATATATATATATATATATATATATATATACCATAACTGATTAATTTATTATATATATGCTTTAGCTTTTGACTGGAGCACGTTACGTTGGTCTCTCCCGTGTCCACTGTTACACAGTTGTGTCACACATAAGTACAATATTTGCGAAGAGAAACTCTATGGACCTATGTGCATGCTGACAGATCTTTCCTATTGCGTCTGTACCCTGCAGTGGTCACCGGGAGTGCTGACCTCAACCGTGGTCCGCGACCCCCAGTGACTCACCACCATCTACGTACCCTACTTCACCATCTACGCCATCTGCTTCACCATCCCCTAACTCCCCACGCCGCCTGCCCCTCCTCCCAGCAGGCACCAATGCCCACTGTCTGATAAGGCACTAAACCATTACGTCAAGGCAGGACATTACACTCCTACCTGTTTTAATTTCACTTATATCACCGAGATTCGAGTTGGGGCCTCAAATACCTTACTTATTCCACCCACTTTGACCTCTTTGGAGTGCCATCTCCTCATTCGACTATCTTGAGGTTATCTTGAGATGATTTCGGGGCTTTTTTAGTGTCCCCGCGGCCCGGTCCTCGACCAGGCCTCCACCCCCAGGAAGCAGCCCGTGACAGCTGACTAACACCCAGGTACCTATTTTACTGCTAGGTAACAGGGGCATAGGGTGAAAGAAACTTTGCCCAATGTTTCTCGCCGGCGCCTGGGATCGAACCCAGGACCACAGGATCACAAGTCCAGCTTGCTGTCCGCTCGGCCGCTCGACTATTCACAAAATATTAAATATTTTGGTAAACAACGGTTAGCTCCAGTCTTTTTTATTTTTTCCACAGGTGAGTACAATAACCCACTGCCTGTGACCCCCGTTAGCCAGCATGGGGGCTTCCTTTTCCTATGGTCATGTAAGCCTTACCCTGCTTTTTTTTTTTTTTAGAACGCGTAGACGCCTTGTGACTCCTGTTGGCAAGCTGAGAGCTTTCCCTTCCCATAGCTCATGGTATGCCTCATACCCACTATTCTAATGTGTGGCCACGTCTGTGGTAGAAAATATAATAATAATAATAATAATAATATAATAATAATAATAATAATAATAATAATAATAATAATAATAATAATAATAATAATAATAATAAAGACACTATTCTTCCCCAGAACATGAACCGCCAATCAGTTAACAACCAGGTATCCAATTAGTGACAGGTGAATAGGGGCAAAGAGTTAAGGATTGGTGCCTAGTCAATCCCTCCTGACCAAGGCTCCAGCTCATCACCATGGACTGTGAAATTTAAATCATATTAATCGATATAAATACTACTTCATCCCCCCCCCCTCCATCCCTAACCTCCCCCACCAGGTGGGTGGGGCGAGCACCTAGTAACAGATACAAAGAGGGGGGTCTTCGAGACCTCCCGATCCTGTGGGGTGGTGGGGAAAGGGGGAGACATCACCAACCTACTCAGGGACGATCCGGATTTTCCCGGTGCTTCGCTTATGGGACCGTTGCCGTCTTGTGCCGCTCCCAGCTGGTCTCCTAGACCCTGGTGCTAGAGTCACCAGCAACTTCCCCTACTCGTCACTGCATCTCAGATGATGTCATAACATGGGGAAAGATTCATCAGGAAAATACTAAGATTATAGTTGCGTGGGGTGAAAACATGAGACATATATCCAGGCTAAGTTATAATGGGTAGAAAACCTCTAGAATATACCCAGGTTATGATGTAATTGGTTACAAACAAAAAAGAACTCTGGAAAATACCCTGGTTATCTAATAATGGGTTTAAAAAAATTGAAAGCTTTGTACCATGCCTAGGCTAAGTTATAATGAGGAAAATGGCTGAAGAAAGTACCAAGATTATGTCATCACGGAAGAAAGACAACAGCAAAACGTCCAGGTTATTGTTCCCAACTGGCAAAGCTGGCTTGAGCCGCATGCCAAATCCTTCCTGGTATCTGCCGCCATGCTTAGTCTTCAACTTTTTCAATTAATTTTATATCCTGCACTTACTGCTATTTTTACTTACTCCATGTCTTTTGCAAACCTAATATTCTACCTCCTCCGTGACGTACACGAATGGTGACAAAATTTAAGCCGACAGTCAAAAGCAACAATTCCAGCCCAATTCTAGACAGGAATCAACACGACCGCTTAAGCCAAAACATATTAATCAAAGCATTCAATCGGTTGGAAAAACGGCTCATTTCATTAAATTCTACAATAACATAACACATATTCCTTCATCTAATTTTCAAATTATCACCAAGGAAGCTTGTGGCATTCGTTAATTTCTGATGCCACCATTCCGGTCGGTGCACGGAAACTCTCAAGACGTTTTAAAAGTAGTGTTGGGCGCTGCGTCTGTTAAGATATTCTACGTGCTGAGCAGCGTCTTGTACTGTGCATGTAAAGAAGAAGTGTTGAGAGGCAGCGGTGCGCGTCCTGGGACATAGTTGAGGACGACGTCTTCAGGCACGGATCATCTGAGAGGTTGTTCTCTGTGTGTTGTGTACTGGACGTTAGTACTGTGTCAAGTACTTCACGACCGTACTCTATGTCTTGAACTGGAGGACCGCTGTTTAATGCAGTGTACTGGACAAAGCACACCTAGTATCGCGTTCCCTGTGGGTTCTACAAGCCCAGCGATAGGCAGCTCGTGGTTCTCTCCCTTGCAACAACTGTATGTAGAACAAAGACAGCACAAACATTATATATTGAGGTCCCTATAACCAGTATCACTGAAGTAGAGTAGTGCGCTCCCCGGGACATAGACATGTATAGCATTCAACGACACAGCGCAGAGATACTTAAGGCCCAGGGTATAGCCTCCACCGAGTCAATGGCGAGTGCTTCCCTTGTGTCAACTGTGTGCAGAATTAAGCAGTACAGCAAAGAAGCATTTAAGACCAAAGACTACACTGAGGTGAGGGAGTCTTCTTTATGTTTAGAATAAGTTATTATGTTGACCCAACTATACACTAGAAATTGAAGAGACGACGACGTTTCGGTCCTTCCTGGATCATTATCAAGGCGATTGTGGTTCTGGCAGTCGATTGTCGACTTGATAATGGTCCAGGACGGACCGAAACGTCGTCGTCTCTTCAATTTCTAGTGTGTGATTTGGTCAACATTTTTCAGCCACGTTATTGTGACTTTTCATTTACAATAAGTTATTATATTTAAATTTTGTTCATAAAAAATTTGTTCATAAAATTTATGAACAAATTTATGAAATTTGTTCATAAATTTTTTTCATAAAAAATTATGCTTTTTGATAGCATAAATTCGCCTAAAGGCGAATTTATGCTATCAATTTATTGGGCATCGTGTCTCAGCCCGTGAGAGACCTTGCCACCGTGACAGCCTCTTTGTCCTCTTACACCAGGAAGAAAACCCGCTGGCTTGTTCATCCTGTCAATTGTACCCAGATACAGCTGGGACTCACGTAACTGTTTCAGGTGAAAAATTGATCAAGCAAGAACATTAGTGTACTTGTCCCCGTGCGTTAGTTGAACTTTCTTCACTAGCAACTTCCTCCAGTATTGTAAACGGAGTTACACAACAATCGCACAAGCTCTTCCTTGGAAACAAACCGTTAAACTGTCTCTATTTTCCGCTTGTTACAACTTGTAATAAAGTTGTTACATCTTGGCTTAACGTGTTTATGACGTATTAAAACGTTGTTACAACTTGCTACATTGGTTGTTATAACTGGTTAGGAAATGTTAAAACGTGTTCGATCGTTGTACCAACGTCGTAGTTTCGGTGTGTGTTTGGTGGGCTTAGAGCAGTTATTAGTTGTGGGGAAGAAATATTTGAAGAGCTTGCGTAGGAAATATACGCATTCGACCTAACAGCGTCATTACCAATAAGCTCGTCTTAAATTCTTACGCAAGTTTGAAGGTAAAAACGTACCATTTGTCCGCTTTTTCGCCATGGGAACAGACTGCACATATACACACGCACGCACATATACACACGCACGCACATATACACACGCACGCACATATACACATACGCACAGAAACAAGAAACGTTTCATGTCTAGCGTTCCCTCGTCTTTTATGTTACCTGGAAATATGTTCCATAATTCAACAACCTTATCTTCAAACCAGTATTTACTCAGGACATTTCTGAATCTAAACTTTTTCATTTTATATCCGTTGTTTACCATTCAAAACTCAAACTTGCCAAGCTTGGAAACTACGAGGAAAAACGATGGATTATTTAGTAATTTCAGCTTAGAAATTTCCTCAAGTTCTTTTAGCCAAAAGACGCAGAGTAGGAAAGAAAAAGATGCCCAGCAACTTTTTTTTTATTAATACATGAGGTACATCTGCAGTTGGGCAGCTTTCTTAGACTATATGAAGGGGAGTACAGTGTGTCAAAAAGTTCCTGATGCTAAAAAATCCCCACACGAAGTTCTCGTCCTTTAGAAAGGTGAAAATCCCCGCGTGATGAGCCAAGAATGGACGCTGAGAGACGTATTAACATCTTGTCTTGAATGCAGAGCCCAGTCACACTATACCACCTTCCCACTTTCCACCACAGCCCCCCTGGGCCCCCTTGTGGATCATATAGAGATATCTCTCTCTCTCTCTCTCTCTCTCTCTCTCTCTCTCTCTCTCTCTCTCTCTCTCTCTCTCTCTCTCTCTCTCTCTCTCTCTCTCCTCTCTCTCTCTCTCTCTCTCTCCTCTCTCTCTCTCTCTCTCTCTTAGAGAGAGAATATGTCCTTAACATATATGGCAATATATGTTAAGGACGTATCCTTAACATATATTGAAATATATGTTAAGGACGTATCCTTTTTGGCACCAAAATTTCTTTAACATCTATACACAAAGAACACTCGAAATATATTCGACTGTCTCATCTGTTATCTGACCTGCAAGTAGGAAATGTTCTGATCCTTCACACTGACGAATCACACGACTCAGAGACATGAACATTCATGCACACCCTGACTCACAAACGAGATCAGATTATGTGTTTAATAATTTGTGCAGTTTGTTCCAAATATTCGAACAGGAAACAATTCGTCTAAAGGAGGTTATATATTGTACAGACGAAATGCAGAGCTTAGCTTCAACATAATTGACCAATACGAGGCAGGTCCTATTGTCCCATACCAAGCAGCCTGTGTTCCTTATACTATCCGGACTGTTTGAACTCGTGGTAAGTGAAGCGAGTAATCCAGTACTAATGTAATGAGGCATCACTGAAGATCCTCATAAACACTGCTCAGAGCATTCTTGGGGGGGACCAGAAGGAAGCCTCAGTGCGCCCAGAAGGAAGCCTCGGTCCGGCTAGAAGGAAGCCTCAGTGCGCCCAAAAGGAAGCCTCGGTCCGGCTAGAAGGAAGCCTCAGTGCGGCCAGAAGGAAGCCTCAGTGCAGCCAGAAGGAAGCTTCAGTGCGGCCAGAAGGAAGCCTCGGTGCCGCCAGAAGGAAGCCTCGGTGCGGCCAGAAGGAAGCCTCGGTGTTGGCCAGAAGGAAGCCTCGGTGCGGCCATAAGGAAGCCTCGGTGTTGTCCAGAAGGAAGCCTCGGTGCCGCCAGAAGGAAGCCTCGGTGCGGCCAGAAGGAAGCCTCGGTGTTGGCCAGAAGGAAGCCTCGGTGCAGCCAGAAGGAAGCCTCGGTGTTGGTCAGAAGGAAGCCTCAGTGCGGCCAGAAGGAAGCCTCAGTGCTGCCAGAACCAACTCAACATTCACAGTCCCAAGTGTGACCATCATCTACCAAGCATCTGGCAACCAATGTGGCTGGACGGGCGCCGGCCCCAGGTACCTCCACCTTGGTGGCGGAGAAACGGCAGTCGTCAAATCACTGAGATCTTTCTCTCTATTTTTGTTTTGTTATTAGCACACTTAGCCGTACCTGCCTTTATGCGGCTACAGAGCTCTTTCAAGCTCAACACGGCATCCTTCTGCTGTATCACCGGCTAAATAAAAGAGTTTTTGTTTTGTGACGAGAGAGATAGAGAAATTGGTGAGGTATTGAGTGCGGACTTAGTCCGCCTTGGAGTACTACGCAGTTGTGTCAACCAGCTAATATTTTCTCTCAGTCGCCTCGACTACTTCTGCCTCGCTTCAGGAATGTGATTCTTCCTATGGATGAACAGGTTACCCATCCACTACCTTCAGTGAGGTGCCCAGGGTAGTCATTGCTACAGTCAAGGGCATGAAGAAGATACCCACCAAGATTGCTGGGTTGAGGCAGTAGTTTAAAAGATGTTGAACATACCCAGCTTCTAATTCCTCAGGTATGGCTTGAAGAAGAGTTACACAGCCAGTTTTTTATCTTGTAGTTGAACTCTACAAGTAGTTTTATGCCTTGTAGAGGAACTCAACAAATAAATTTATTCCCTGTGATCATCCTGCTAGCAGCAAAGGGAGACGCAATAACATTTGCCAATTCAGGCAGCGTGCACTCAGCATAAGAGACTTAATCAGTATTCTGACTATACAAGCGTGACGACACTGCCAGAGCCACTCTGCAGTGTTAGCCCATATGTGAGACCACAAAATTATTGAAATGAATAAGTAAATATATATATATATATATATATATATAATTATATATATATATATATATATATATATATATATATATATATGTAAACTGTAGAACTGTAAAACAAAGGAAAGGAGTCCTGACTAGTGGACTGCAAAAGAGAGAGAAGTCGTGACCAATGAACTTTCAAGAGAGTAGAAGAGTCCTGACCCACCGAATACAAAAGCAAGCTGGACTGCCAGTTGTGTCGCAGAAAAAAATTGCCTAATGTGAGCAAGGAAAATGGGCCCATGAGCTTAATGAAGAAACAGCTTGAAAGGTTTTTAAAAAGTTCCAACGAAATTCACATAGGAATTGAGGTGAGGTGGACGCTAAGAGGCCGCGTGGGGCGAGGAGAAGAGTCAGGAGGGGTGAGGTGGACGCTAAGAGGCCGCGTTGGGCAGGGAGAAGAGTCAGGAGGGGTGAGGTGGACGCTAAGAGGCCGCGTGGGGCGAGGAGAAGAGTCAGGAGGGGTGAGGTGGACGCTAAGAGGCCGCGTGGGGCGGGGAGAAGAGTCAGGAGGGGTGAGGTGGACGCTAAGAGGCCGCGTGGGGCGGGGAGAAGAGTCAGGAGGGGTGAGGTGGACGCTAAGAGGCCGCGTGGGGCGGGGAGAAGAGTCAGGAGGGGTGAGGTGGACGCTAAGAGGCCGCGTGGGGCGAGGAGAAGAGTCAGGAGGGGTGAGGTGGACGCTAAGAGGCCGCGTGGGGCGAGGGAGAAGAGTCAGGAGGGGTGAGGTGGACGCTAAGAGGCCGGTGGGGCGGGGAGAAGAGTCAGGAGGGGTGAGGTGGACGCTAAGAGGCCGCGTGGGGCGAGGGAGAAGAGTCAGGAGGGTGAGGTGGACGCTAAGAGGCCGGTGGGGCGGGAAAAAGCCTACGGGTATCCCCGGAACTCCTTGCCAAACACTTCCCGTCTCCTCTAATCGTTGTTCCTTCTTCTCTGTTATTAATGTTCTTTACATCTTGCATTTATCGCTGATTACACCTGCGTTTTGAGGATTATAAATACCGTATTTAACCTCTTCCAAAGGACACGTATACGACCGAGAATTATAGATAGAAATTCCCTCACCTTACGTGGTAAGAATCCTAACGAGTTCCAAAATCCGGAGCATATGAAAAAGGGCCTTGAACCAGGTAGCCACAAGGGCTATAATTACAACAGTAGAGCGATATCTTTATCGCTGCTTGCTCATTGGGGTGAAGTGTTCGGTTGCTAGATTCATATACTACTATTATATTTTAAAAGATAAGTTCCTATATTAAATCTGTAAATGCTGGTCTGGCAGCTCTTCACTGACGGGTGTAGGCGAGCAGTTCTTCACAGACGCAGCCGTCAGCCAAGGACAAACTTACAAACTGATTTAATATGTGCATTAGTCTTTGGCATCTCGCGTTGCTTAGGTGAATGTTTAAGAACCAGTCTAGCATTGCAAAAGTCTTAGCGTGGATGGCAGTGCTGTTGGTGAGGTCTCCTGGTCAGTGAGGTCCTTGTGTGTGTGTAGGCTGCGTACCAGAGCGCCGGAGCCGTGCTGTGTACTAGACGATACTATTGCTTATTGTGTACTAAAGAGCAGCACTTTCTTGTGTATCAAAGAGCAACAATAAATGTCATGTAGAGGCAACACTTGACATTCTACCTCGTATATGTATGAATGGTCAAAGCTGTTGATAGTGTTTCTTCAGGTCATCTTATAAGTTATGTTGAGCACCCTACATTGCCCCGCCCCTGTGGCGAGGAGCTATGGCGCCCGTCCCACAGACATGGTTACCATCCTGGAGGACAACACAAAAGTCACAGTGACCATCCGACCCGCTGGATCTTCCGAGGTTAGTTCGAATCTTAGAAATGTGGCATATGTAATTCTAATTAACGTGTCTCTTTGTGGCAAATGTACTCTTTAATAATAGTTAAGAGCAGTGGGCAACATAATTTGGGGGCTTACACATATGTTGCATTAGCAACCGATTGCTTGAAAGGCAGGATCCAAGAGCTAAAGTGTTCCTACAAAATTCCTTAGGGAGAAATTGCTAGGGAAGTATTCCCCAAAAATATATATATACTTTAATATATGCATAAACTAGCAAAACTGAACAGTCTTATATACCAACCGAGCTTCCTGGAATGATAGTACTTATAATAATGGTTTGGTGGAGAGTACCAGTGTGTAGTGATGGTCCCCAAAGTAATCCACAATTTGTGGAGTATTTTTTGTGGATTCCGGAAAAAATAAAGCTAAAAGCCAATCTTAAATATTCGTAGACCTAGTATATTGCACATATTTGTACTATTTGAGGCCTAAGATTGCGTGTATTAGGCCTAGAATTGCGTGGAACGGTTAGGTTAGGGCTTATATTTATGTTACGAATGAAAAAGATTCATATTTGCTCAAATTTAATAATATAAAAGTCAACTTTCCAGTGGTCCATCACTGCGTATTGGTGCTTTACACCACATATTTGCTGTAAGTACTTTCATTTTTGGAAAATGAGGTGGCATATACATACACACATAGATGAAAGGTCTTATATACATAATAAACACAGCGACAATCAGTTTGGTGTATTGAGCCCCTGGTTGCCCTGTATATATATATATATATATATATATATATATATATATATATATATATATATATATATATATATATATATATATATATATATATATATATATATATATATATATACAGGGCATATATATATATATATATATATATATATATATATATATATATATATATATATATATATATATATATATATATATATATATATATATATATTCACATATATATTTACTCCTCCCACCCGTAAAAGTATCGGCCATTGAGATGAAAACACTATTGTTTTTATTTGCTTTCAAACAAGTTTTAGTGGTGAGGGATTTCCAAGCCACTCATATATTGCAGGCGTCAAGGTTGACCGGATACTTGGCCTCCTCCCTAACACCGTCTCAGTCAGATGGTGTTCCTCTCGGGGAGTACCAACATTATTTCTACTGCAAATGCAACTCCTACAACTACTACTATTATTATTGCTAATACAACTAACACTACCACAACTACTAATGTTATTGATTAGGCAATTACTACTACTGCTGCTTCTGCTACTACTACCGTTACAATTGCGACTATTTTTACTGCTACAACTGTTAATATTGGAACTAATACTACTACTGCTGCTCCTTATATTACAATTACTCTGACTACTAGTGCAGCTGCTATCACTAATACTACTGACATTGCAACTGCTGCTAATGTAACTACTGCTACTACTACTCATATTGCAACTATCACCATTACACTTTCTGCGAAGACTACTACTACTACTACTACTGCCACAGATACTACTGTGGCAGTAGCAGCTGCTACTAGTGCTAGTACTACTATGCTACTGTTACCAATACGACTGTTACAGCAACTAGTACACAAATGCAGCTGCTACTAATAATACTAGAATAGTATATACTATGAACGAATTCATAAATGTGCACGTGTTTCCATTTGCAACTGAAATTGTTCAAAGTTGTACAGCTTCCGTATAGAACATCATCAACAACTTTAGGGTCTTACCGCATCAAACTCTCTTTAGACCCGGTAACCGAGATCAGATTTCAATAGCACTGAAATGGTTTGTTAACATGTGACAGTAATTCCTAAATAATATAAAGCATGCAGATAAAGGTATATCTCTTCCTTTAATGCTGACTTGTTTTATTCCATCTCGTAAACCTGCTATACAATTATATACATCACTCGATCAAAATATGTGTTTTTGTTTAAATCACGCTAATATTTATGACAAAGTTTGAGTGGCCAGTGACAAGTGAATGAGTGGAAAAAACGAGCTTTCCCTGTTTTGCTAGATGGGTGTTTCCTCGTCTGACAAAAGGGATTTCACTCGTTAGTGAACTATTAGGGTGAGGGGTGTGGACATCATACCAGGCAGAAGATGGTAATGAGTGTGAGGATGAGCTCCTAAGTAACGTCTTGTATACTTCCTTAATTCACAATTTCACTTAACCAAGGTCAGCTCTTTCTATGTCCCCGTAGTTCACATCCATACGAGTTGAGACAATGAGTCTTTAATATCGTTGCTTACGACCCGCGTCTTACGGAGCTACGTAATCTTCCCACTTTGCTGCCTTCTTTGGATAATTGCTTATAACATGTCTGCTCCACTCTGTCATAGAGCTTAATCTACGATATTTTTTCTTAGGATATTAAATATTTAATATTTTAAGATATTTTTATAGCACAGATATTTTTTCTGTGCTGATTTGCTTTATGATATATGTGTCTTTGTGAAGATAAAGAATAACAATACAATTTTGATGGTAGAATTATTTGAATGGCAAGACAATATATATTCATCAGTTTTTGTATGAGTTGTCGGAAAATCCGACACCACTTAATATCATACAGATAATAGCTGCTGTATTACCAACAAGTTAACCATAGAAAACGTAACTTGTAGTGGAATTACCGTCTATAGAAAACGGGATATCATCACCACATACTATTATAATTCACCACCTATTATGGTGGGAATTATTCTTAAATACATTAGTCTTTGGACTTTACCATCATAAAAACATCTTATATAAATTAACTTAATTATCAATATTAAAGTAGAGTAAATGTGACCCTTCTATCACTTTCTGAAATCTGGACAAAGTAGGCCAGGCGTCAGTGGGGAAGGAGGGCAGCCATTGTTGTTATAACGAGACCAGAGGCTCACACGGGAGCAAATTCGGCTCCTGTTAATTTTACTTGGACGTAGTGTTATGGAACCAAAGGTGTACCATCTGTCAACACGCTGTCACAAATCAAGTTAAGTGTCTATCCGAAACCCGTTTATCATTCATTTATGGCCATTAATGTCAGGATATAGGGTGACCCGGTTAGATCGCGAAATCGCCTCAAACTAAAGGTAATTAAGCCAGGTCTTCATGTTCCATGTACTGTATAGTGTTTTCTCTGATATAGCTTGTCATATATAGGATTCTGGCTTCACAGCTAGCGCACTTTTGACAGGTCAAGACGAGGAAGCAAGATTTGTGCACCAGTTACTGGGTGATATGGAAGCTACCTCAAAGAGGATAATTTGGTGTCTACACCCTAGTTATACCTGGTGGACTAACCTGCTGTACTATAAGATAAGGAACCTCTTAATGTATGTAGTCTATTCTGTAGTTTGATTGGCTGCATATATATTAATTTAATAACCCCCCCTAATGTGTAGAGGATCGATTTGTGAGATTATGAGATTATTGCAGAAATACAGTCCACTTATCATTATACAAATTGCTATCGAAGTATATAAATTAACGTAAATATAAATTCATATAAATTAAATAAATATAAATCTCACAGGTCGGTTCCCACATTATTTGGACCTTCGAACCGGAATATTCGGTCCTATGAACCCACATTTGGTCATCTTAGTACCGGATGAACCAGTTAACCAGTGGATTCATTAAATATACTAGTGCAGTGTTATTTAAACAAAGCCAGTCAAGACAGCGGCGTTGCCTCGTGGGAGCTCAGGAGCCTCCCTCAGCCCAGTTCAGCTTCGTCAGCGGTTTCATGCACACCCACAGATATTTGGTGGCGTGTTATTTCGTGAAATGACAGCGCTAATATAGAAGCCAGCCTAATTAGTGACTGTGTCTTCGCGATATTGTTCACGGATTTCGTGGTGTTACATTTCGCGAGAGATTATCCACGAATTTTGTGGACTTTATTTCGCGAGGTCACTAATAATATTTAATACTTCTAGATAATATTAGAAGTTTCATAGAGGCTAATTAAGAGGCTATTATCAATAATTGTGTATATTATTTCTCCAAAATAGAGAATTATTTAATATATATTGCACTAGTGATCACAGTATAATATTTACTAATTGCCAACCCACAACAGGGTAGGATATTACTAGTTGAACTATTATCGTTCATCCTAGTCCCATTATTACTATAGTCAGTTGTACTATATTGAATAACCTAACACCATTAATGAATGGTCCAGACCCTATTTTGGGTGTAATTTTTATCAACTCGAGTTGAGTTGTGTATATTAATAATTTACTTATGATCATTACACCTTTGAGTGATTAATTAGTGTCTCTACCATCCTAGGGTGATATAGAAGAGCTAACCTAAAGGTACTTCCAGTGACACTGGTTTATCACTCAAATCATTAGTGTGTATGATTGTATATATATAATGTGTATTAATTTTAAGTGCTAACCTCTAGTAGAGGTAGGATTATTGCCTAGTGAGTGCAGAATTTACCCTAGGCTACCATTAGTGTTTGTTCAGTATTATGAGCAGCCCAAGTACAAGTCCCACAAGGCTTCACCAACGAGCCAGTATGGATAATGCAGGGAGAATGAAAAGAACCCTTGCAGGTCTTAAAGGCCACTTAACAAGACAGATCAAGAAATGTGAAGATTTGTCACAACAATCAACAGTTGATTATGCTGACCTGGAAAGCTATTATCAAGCAGCTGCAGGTAAATTTGAGCAAATCAAATGTCAAATAGCAACATATGTGGCTGAACTTGCCAACACTAATTTATCAGAAACAGAAATAGACGACATTATGGTTGATCTTGCGAATTATGAAGATCACACTCAGGCCACGTTACAGCCTTATGTCAAATTAATTGCCCAGAACAAGGCAGCAACAACAACAACAGTTGCATCTAATACGAGTCAAGCAGAAGCTCGACTCCCTCCAATTAATTTACCCACTTTCTCAGGAAAAGATGAGGAAGATTGGGACGAATTTTGGAACAAATTCGTTGACCTTGTAGACTCAAAACAATCTTTACCAAAGAGTAGTAAATTCTCTTATTTGCAAGGCCAATTATCAGGTGAGGCTAAAACAGTAGTATCCCATCTGAGATTAACTAATGACGGCTATGATCTGGCAGTAAACTCCTCAAGATAATTATGCTGATCCAGAAGTAAGAACATCACATTTAGTTCATGAGCTGTTGCATTTACCCCCACCGGAGGCTTCAGCTGATTCACTCCAAGTCTTCAAGCTGGAGGTAGAATCATTGATCAATGCCCTCAGCCTGACAGCAGATACAAACGGGGCTGAGTGGGTCTTGAAAATAATTGTCCAGGAGAAAATACCTAGGGACATATTGAGACAAATGAGTGCTCATTACAATAAAAGCATCTTATCCATGAATGAAATATCTGAAGGTTTAAAGTCAGTAGTTCATCAATTACGAACACATGACAAATTAAAACCACCAAGTAAACCCTCAGAAACCAATAATAGTAAACCACAGAGTACCAAAGGTACTCCAAATCAATCTAGACAATATAATTCAACACCAAAGTGGAACAGTGGCAGTGTGGGCGTATATGCAGTGGGACCCTCCAAGCCTATAGTTACTGTGTCACCCAAGAACGTGACACCAAAGGGTACTGGAAGCTATGGAACATGTTTGTTCTGCAATGAGAAACATTCAATGTACCACTGCTCTAATTTTCCTGATAGTGACGCCCGTGTTGAGCGACTCAAAGATTTGCAACATTGCACGAGGTGCCTCAGGAAACATAACATCAACGACTGTGATACCCAATTACACACCTGTAATAGGTGTAACAAAGGTCAGCACCATGCAGCATTGTGCAGAGACACCAAAAAACGTCTCCAAACCCCAAGGTGGAAGATAGCATTCCCACCACAGTACAGTACTGCAAGGTGCAACAAACAAACAGTGTCCAATCGGCAAAGTCTAAAGGTAATACGACTTTGCCTACTGCCCAAATTACCATCCTGAATAAGAGGGCCAAGGTCCATACCCGTGGGTTGTTTGACCAAGGATCCCAGAGAACATATATCACTAAAAGGCTGGCAGATGAATTACAATTAAGGCCTGTAGCCCAGATGTCATTCAACATCTCAGGGTTTGTAACAGATGCAGGACCTCAAGTCTACCAGGTGGTACAACCATCAGTACGCTTAGGCAGGTACGTCTGTCGAGTACAAGCCATTGTGGTGGACAAAATACCAGTAGACCTACAAGTTCAAGGTCTGAGAGCAACAGCCAAATTCCTGAGAAATAGAGGAATAAAATTGGCAGATAATATTAAGTCTGATCACCTCACTGACTTCGGTCTCCTTGTGGGACAGACTATTGTCATCGATTCATCGGTAGCCCTACTAAATATCAGGGTATAACCATGTTAAACTCTGCAGGAGGTAAATTACTCTCAGGCCCAGTATCAAGCCTGAGGAGACCTATGCCTGCAGATAAACAATACCAGTAGAAATCTAAATTTGTCAGCTGATTATATTTCTCCAGTAGCATTATACTAAGGAGATTACAGCTGACTATACCAACAGAGGTTGATGTTAGTATCATCATTTAAAGCTGAAGATGAGTTCATGAGGCTCAGTGGCAAATCAGTGAACAGTAGCCTAAAACAGCTACAAGTCACTGCGACCAATGTCACTGAACCCACTGCAGTCTCAGAACCATACTTTACTTTAATGATGAGCTATTCAATCTTCTGAATCAATTAACTAAATTAAACCCCAATAAATTGATGACTGATTTGATACATTTATTATTTAATCAAGATGCATTCCATGGGCCTCAGTGTTTATATATCAGTGACCAGTTACCTGAAGAAACTTCAAGTTATATCTAATGTCACTGATCTCACTGCAGTCCCTGAATCATACTTGACTGTAGTACTTGATCACATCCAGTCTTCTGGGTTAAATAATATGTAATAAGGCTTGAATATTAGCCTTTCAAGAGTTGACAGGGAAATGAAATCGCATTAGACTTCTAACCCCTACAACTCTAGTACGGGACATCCGTCCTGTACGAACAGACGCACAAATGTGTGATTACTAACTACTAACATCAAATTAATCTAATAATTCGAAGGAGGAGTATCGGTGTTCGTCTGTTCTAAATAGGACTTCGACCCGTGAGCAGCCCCCTGGGGAATTATGTCGGAAAATCCGACACCATTAATATCATACAGATAATAGCTGCTGTATTACCAACAAGTTACCATAGAAAACGTAACTTGTAGTGGAATTACCGTCTATAGAAAACGGGATATCATCACCACATACTATTATAATTCACCACCTATTATGGTGGGAATTATTCTTAAATACATTAGTCTTTGGACTTTACCATCATAAAAACATCTTATATAAATTAACTTAATTATCAATATTAAAGTAGAGTAAATGTGACCCTTCTATCACTTTCTGAAATCTGGACAAAGTAGGCCAGGCGTCAGTGGGGAAGGAGGGCAGCCATTGTTGTTATAACGAGACCAGAGGCTCACACGGGAGCAAATTCGGCTCCTGTTAATTTTACTTGGACGTAGTGTTATGGATACCAAAGGTGTACCATCTGTCAACACGCTGTCAACAAATCAAGTTAAGTGTCTATCCGAAACCCGTTTATCATTCATTTATGGCCATTAATGTCAGGATATAGGGTGACCCGGTTAGATCGCGAAATCGCCTCAAACTAAAGGTAATTAAGCCAGGTCTTCATGTTCCATGTACTGTATAGTGTTTTCTCTGATATAGCTTGTCATATATAGGATTCTGGCTTCACAGCTAGCGCACTTTTGACAGGTCAAGACGAGGAAGGAAGAGTTTGTGCACCAGTTACTGGGTGATATGGAAGCTACCTCAAAGAGGATAATTTGGTGTCTACACCCTAGTTATACCTGGTGGACTAACCTGCTGTACTATAAGATAAGGAACCTCTTTAATGTATGTAGTCTATTCCTGTAGTTTGATTGGCTGCATATATATTAATTTAATAAACCCCCCCTAATGTGTAGAGGATCGATTTGTGAGATTATGAGATTATTGCAGAAATACAGTCCACTTATCATTATACAAATTGCTATCGAAGTATATAAATTAACGTAAATATAAATTCATATAAATTAAATAAATATAAATCTCACAGGTCGGTTCCCACATGAGTTCAACATAGATTTTCCGGCTTGGTGCCATCTTTTGATAATTACTTACTTGGTTTTGACGAAAGACAATTCTAATTGATTTGCTTTACGTAGAACAAGGTCATAGTGCTGGCCAGAAGCCTGACCTTCATCACACTTGTCGGATTCTCTTGTTTGGTATCACTACTGAAGCTACACGCAAAGTTATCTTTGAATGCGTTACAGTTTCTTCTTATCATTGGACTCCAAGTAAAATATGAGACTATTATGATTAATAATATTTTTTCTGTTACACAGTACGTCATGGATTAGGGATTTTTTGTAATCAAATAACCATGTTTTATTCACATTTTCGTATATATAACTAATACACAAAGGGTCAATTGAGTGTTTCAAGCGTAGGTTAGACATAATTGGAGCTGCTTCGTATGGACCAATAAGCCTTCAATAGTTTCCTTAATGCTTACTGTTCTTATGTACTAAAGAAAACATGACCACTCTTCCCTCTCAGGCGCTGGTGCAGGCAGTAAGGGACGGAGACCTTTTTAGGGTGTTGGAGGCAATCCGATCCGGAGGGGACGTGAACGCCACCCTTCCCCGGGATGACCGAGAATTCCCCGCTGCTTCGCTGATGGC
Source organism: Procambarus clarkii (assembly GCF_040958095.1). Taxonomy (NCBI): domain Eukaryota; kingdom Metazoa; phylum Arthropoda; class Malacostraca; order Decapoda; family Cambaridae; genus Procambarus; species Procambarus clarkii. The sequence continues at coordinate 34,912,114 of NC_091171.1, forward strand.
TCTGGCCGCCGCCAAGGGCCATACTCATATTGTGACTTGTCTCCTGGACGCTGGTCTGGACGTGAACAACAGAGGAGACTTCCCCTGCCCCCCACTCCAGTTGGCTGCACGCTTTGGTCATGACAAAACTGTGGCAGCCTTACTGGCTGCTCGGCCTGACATCAACGCTGGGGATAAATTTGGTAACGTTAACAATATTGATGTTTATTATTTTTATACTATGCAAGGCAGTAACGATATCTATTCTTTTGTAATACTGGAGGAATTCCGTGTTCTCATAACATATCTATTGAGCAACAGTTAGTCAACATAAATTATGGTTAACTCGGTTTTTATACATGACTTCTACCCTTACCTCCTTCCCTCCTCACCTCATCTCCTGACCGTCCCTCCTCACATTCCTCACCTATCATCTCGCTTTATATTGATTCTTCTAGTTCTTGTATGTCACGTTTTGATTAGAATCCAAGACGAATTTGTAAGGGTCCAGGACGATAGTCAAAGGTTCAGGACGACTACATAAGGGATCAATATGACTTTTTAAAAGACCAGAATGACTAGATAAGGGCCAGAGATGACCTGATAAGAGTCCAGAACGAGTTCAAAACGGTCCAGGACGACTTCATAAGTATTCAGGAATGACGCAAATGTCACCACTTTCATGTCAAATATATGGCTTGGGGTATTTGTTTCAACTGCTTTATTGTAATTAATTCACAATACAAAGTTATTTATAAAAATAAACCTTCTGCAGTTCAATTTATTCACACGTTCTTAAATGATATGTATATACGCTTGGTGTAATGACATATATTTGAAATTAAAGGCCTTCGCAAAGGGAAAACTTTAAAAAACGGACTGGATGGTGCAGCTACGAACTCGCTTCTTACAGAGACTGCGTTTGATCCCACAATGTGGAAATGGTTGTGCCCCATCCCTTCCCTCCACTCCACACATCCCAGCCTGTCCTCTTGTCCTTTCCAAGTGCTTTTAGTCATACTGGTTTATCGCTTTCCCATGATAATTATCTTAAAAAATGGAAATAATAGTTAATTACCTTGCAGGCGTGACGGCACTACACATGGCGGCCAGAAGAGGCCACTTCGAGTGTGCGAGGCTGCTCGTCTTGGCCGGGGCGGACCTGGATATTCGGGACGTCTACATGAGAACGCCTATACACGGAGCTGTGGTCGGCGGGAGCTCGGACATTGTCAAATTATTTCTGGATTCTGGGTGTAACTACAATGCTCTCAACGATGCTTCCTTCACGGCCATGCACGTGGCGGCCTTAATGGGGAACGAGAAGGCTATTCAAGAGCTCGTGCAGGCTGGCCTTAAGCTGGAGGAGCAGGAAGTACCTGGTTTGTCCCCGGAGGAGGTGGCGGAGGCCTGGGGTAAACACAACACCGCCTGGCTTATTCGCAAAATGGCCAAGCGCAGAGACAAGAGAGCGCGCACCCCTACCACCACCCTCATGGTAAGCCACCACCACACTCTTCATGATCAACGCCACCACACTGTTCTCGGTGAACGCAATTACAATCTGTATTATTATATCGAAAGTTCAACATGTTGTACTTGTAATGCGCTGTTAATAGTCAAGTTGTTCCGGCATGATCCGTTCTTTATTTGGCGATCCCATTAGCAAGCTTGTTCAAAATGCAAAACTTCCAAACACCATCATATAATTTAATTTTTTATTTTAAAAACATGAAAGGAAACTGAAAACAAGAATTGTTAACATTTTCTAACTTTATATATGTGTTCAATTCCATTAAAGGAAAATTCTTAAGTATTTGGAAATAGGATTCTGCTGATTTGAGAAATTAATGTGAATGCAAATGTTAATTTATTAAATTTAGATTATGTGTAAACATTTATGATCTATCAACATCATAATGTGAGAAAATAATACAAGTACTGCAAATTACTAGCTATTGTGAATTTAGGTCCAAAACTGTTTGAATGTCAACTTTAAGGCAAAATATAATATTACCTTAAAAGAAAAGCTATCGACTAAGTATGGTTAAAGTGATCCCATTCCTTACTGATGAGGGAGTTAAGACTTTTATATTTTTGGACATCATTGTAAAAAACATTTAATATACTGTGGTAGGGCGAGAGGACAAATAATCATATTAAAACATTTTGATGATCAAATACTTTGGAGCAATGCACTGGGGTTGACTCTCGTTCCGGGTCACTCCAGACCCTATTTAAAATTATTTGTATATTTTCATGCTGATGAAATTAAATGACTAATCCTGGTATTTCAGGAGAGGAGCTTGATGGAATATGAGACAAGAGGGAATGATACCCTAAAGTGGGCACAGGAAGGCAACGTAATTAATTTTATAGCCAATGCTCCCCATTTACCTAACGAACCCGTTTGCAAAGGTGGTATAGACTTCCATTACCAAGATGCCGATGGTCTCACAGCCCTCCACTGGGCGGCCAAGTTGGGCCTCAAGTCCATTGTGTTGAATTTAATGGAGTTCTCTGGGGCCCTACCTACTGCAGTGACCTTTGACGGCATGACCCCTGCTGACCTGGCCAGGCAGGCGGGTCACACTGAACTAGCCAACACCATCACGGAGATTGCTCAACCTCCTCAGGTTGTTCATTATACATGTTTTATTATGCAACTTTTTGTGTTACATAGTTGTGCCCGCTTGGTGCCTGCTTTTGATAAGTTACGTAATATTTTCAAAGCCAATATAAATAAATATCAATAAATCAAGAGACAATAATATTTGTGTTCAGTCTTTACCACAGATGTTAAATTATATTTCATAAAATAGAACTGGTGTTTTTTGCATCCACTAATTTACGAAATGTGTCCTATTCATGAGAGTAAAATAACTCACTAGAAACTCATTAACTCAGAATGTGTACATTTATAATATTTTTTGGCGGTGACACTATTTCATCTAGTTTGAGAGCAGAAATGTGTGTTAAAGACCTAACTTATTTTGACAATCGCTGCACAGCAATGTTGTAACAACTGACAAGAAAGTCACTTTAAAAGTTTTTATTTCTGACCACGCAGGCAGGCGCGTCCGCTCCAGCGCTCTACAAGGAACTTCTGATGGTGATCAGCGCTGGTGACAACGTTGAGAAAGCCTCCCGGCTGCTGCGCTCAGGAGCGCCCCTCGAGCCCGTGGGGGACTTCTACACCAGCGCCCTCGTCCTCGCCGTCACCTGCAACAGGCCGTTGATCCTGAGTCTTCTGGTGGCAGCAGGAGCACCACTCACCACCTGCTCGGGGGGCCTCTCCCTCCTCCAGCTGGCCTGGCGTTCACACGACGTTACCATCCGGCTAAGAATCCTAATGACCAGAGTAAGTTAAGAAACGTTGCTTCTTGATGGACTTAATTAAAACCTGCTAGGTACGTTTTTGAGAAAATTGTTTTTGTGAGAGTCCTGGCCTGGTTGGTAAAGCAAGGGTTTAATATTTGCAGGTCTGAGTTCAATCCCCGGGTGGTTCATCTATGTAAAATGTTATTATTCAAGATATTGTGGATTGCAATTTATAATCGTGGATGATTGGTGGAATTTCACTAGATGCTACTATGGTGATCCAAAGCTGCTATGTTGAACACTGTTTTTCGTCAGTTGATATGTATCGCTTCCCAAGGGTTAATGGAAATAAAGGGGAAATAATTGAGTTGGACCCTCAACAAGATTTACATAATTAAATATTATAATATTATCTATATCTATATATCTATATACTCATATATATCAGCAGCAGACCTAGCCATTTATGCCTTTTTTACCATAATTCCGTATATGTAAATTCAAATGTTAAATATAAACAAATAATTATCATTAGCAATAAGTAAATAAATTTCTAAATATCTTTTGTGAAGCAAATAATTTAGATAAGACATTAGGTTTTGTCAAATATCTGAGTAACCTTCATTTTTCTTGAGGAAAAACCTGACATTTGTTGTGACACAGAGCGCCTCACACACTGGTCTTAAGGTTTTATCATAAATACATCACGTTATTGTGGCTTCATAGTAAATTTATCTTTCATATTTTTTACAGAACTTCCTGCACACACTCCAGATAGAAAGGCGTCGCCTTAAGCCACAAGACTTTGCTCTTCGGGAGGGTATTGACCACCTCGTGACGAGTCTGAGAAGTGAGACCCCTTGGCAGACCAGCTGGCCCCTTCAGGCAGACACTGACCTCACCTCACTCATGGTCTCGGCTGCCACTAATAACTGCCCTCTGACAGCATCCTTCCTGAGGCAGGCGGGAGCCAAGTCCTTCCTGCAGGACCAGTCCGGCATCACTCCTCTGCACGCGGCGCTGGACGCCCACCACTGGGACCTCGCCAGGTTGATGGTCAAGCACATAGGAGCCTGTCTCTACATCCCGGACTCCTCAGGCAGGCTTCCCTTGGACATGCTGCCCGCACACCATAGAACACAGGTGGAGGAGGTGAGACCTTTACTCTTTTGCTTCCTAAAGTTTAACTCTGAATGGTATAAATTATTCATATTTCTATTTGGCCATTTTCAACTGACGAAGATACATATTTTGAAAATAATATTTCATAAGTTACATATTTTGAAAATAATTTCAGAGCATTTATCAGCAAGAGAGACAACAATTAGAAGATTTGATAGAGAAGGTCAAGGATAAGGAAGAGAAAGACCAGCTTCACGAGGTTCTTGACCAGTATGACTCTTTGTTTGCAAGTTACCGAACGAATTCTCCATTGAATAAGACTCGTCTTCCTTCCGAAGCTTCAGCACGAGAACGCGCCGTCAACTCATACGGTCTTCTGGTATCTTGCCGGCGAGGACTTCTGCAGCTGGTATATCTTCTTGTCACCGTAGGAGGCCTTGACGTAGATACAGTGGTCGACGATACCCATGACTCTACTGCTCTCCATCAAGCTGCCGCCCATGGCAACTCAGGGTGCTTGGTTCTGCTCCTAAGTCTTGGAGCATCTGCTCTGAAAGCAGACCGATACGGACATACGCCATCCCACTTTGCTGCCATGTTTGGTCATGGCACAACTTATCAGCAGTTAGAGGTGTTCCTGGAGGACAAGCAGCCTGTCAGTGCTGCGGGAGCAACCCCAGCTGGTGTTAACTCTAACTTTACAGGCTACTTGCACCGCTACATGAAGACTGAAGTCGAGCCCGAAGGCGTTCTGGTTTTCAAAAAGCCCTCCGAAGGAATCAAAGAGCTCCTAAATCTTGTTAATATTAGAGACATGGCAAGTCAACTAAGTGACATCAGTGTTGACTTCACTAAAGGTGAAGCTAAGGAGGTCAGGGAGGTCGTGACCCGAGAGGTCCAGCTTATAATGAACAAAGTGAGTGCTGCTGACAGTCTATACGAGGGGAAGCTAACCACTGTAGGAAGTACATCAGACGGCACACGCCTCTATGCACCAGATGAGTTCGACTTAAGCGTTGTGTTGTCAAACGTTCCTGGAATTAAAGTGGAAATAATTGAGTTGGACCCTCAACAAGCTGCTCTGAATGGACACAGATTGAGAGTTCGTGTCAAGACAGACCATCCAAGTCTTCAAGGGAAGACTTTGATAAATAACTTCTATGAGTTAGTAAGGAAGTGTTTGGAGATTCACACTATCGAGAGCAGTCAGTTGAGCCTTGTGCCGCCAGGAGTGACCAGAACTCAGGTAGGTGTGGCACTGACACTTGCCTGGCAGGGCAAAGAGTATCCTCTTTTGCTGATTGGCATAGACTTGGTTCCTGTAGTGGCTATCCCCTGGCCAGCAGAGGTAAGCAGACCCCCACTGACTCCTGCTAACATCAGTCAAGTGTATCTGTGTAACACAGCCGACGGGGAGTGGCGTTGTAGCTTTGCTGGAGCCGAGGCAGAAGTCCTGAGCCAACTGGACTCCCAGGAGCGCCGGGTCTATGTGGCCTGCAAGACTCTTCTCTCTCACCTGAAGGCTGAGCCCTGGATGCCTCGAGAAGTAAAGGCAAACTATACTTGGTGGGATTCACGCAAGTGGAAAATCATGATCCCAGCGGATTTGCTGTGAAGAACAGCTTCCTAAATCAGTTGCAACGCAAACGCGAGGAGAAGAGAGAGTGGCGAGACGAGGACCTCTTAGACGTGATCATCACCATCTTGAGAGACATGTGTCAAGACTTCTGTGACCCAACTACCAACAAAGAATCTTTAGTACCATCCAAAGTTTACGCTTATTTTGGTGGAGAGTTTGAGAAGCCCAAGACAGGAGAAGGTGCTCCTGAGATTATTAAGGTTCTCAAAGAACTAGGGTCAACATCATAGAGACCTGGACAAAATTACATTTTTTCAGGATTTTTTTAGAAAAGAAAGCTAAAATCCTGGAACTTTTGGATGTTTCCCGGTAGTGTGCAGTACTCGTTTTTTATTTAGTTTAAGAACAGCTCTTTTTGCTGTGCTAAAACCAGTTATGAAATTAATACTCATAATCCTGTATGTTATGGTATCCTCTCTTCGAGAGGTTGCCTTAACTTTCACCAGTGAACTTTTTAACTTCATATGAAGTTGTGCCGTAATCATCAGCTTGACCTATTTCATTATAGGCACTTTCAATGTGGGGTGTTACGAGTTATAAGTTCACGCAAGAGGATGATTTATATATATATTCAATCTCATATTTTTCTGCATTATCGATATTTGCATATTAAGGCTACAGCAACATGTAGGCCTAACTTACAGGCAAGTGGTGATGCATTTGATCAGTAACCTGCAATGACAAGCTTGGATATATTATAAGGATATCCTCATAAATACCAGAGTACTTAAGGTAATTAGGAAGTTCATCCTGGCTGGTCTGAAGGGTGTAATGACTAGACATTCAATGATGTGAGTGTGTCAATGATGTGAGAGTGTCAATGATGTGAGTGTGTCAATGATGTGAGAGTGTCAATGATGTGAGAGTGTCAATGATGTGAGAGTGTCAATGATGTGAGAGTGTCAATGATGTGAGAGTGTCAATGATGTGAGTGTGTCAATGATGTGAGAGTGTCAATGATGTGAGTGTGTCAATGATGTGAGAGTGTCAATGATGTGAATGTGTCAATGATGTGAGAGTGCCAATGATGTGAGAGTGTCAATGATGTGAGAGTGTCAATGATGTGAGAGTGTCAATGATGTGAGTGTGTCAATGATGTGAGAGTGTCAATGATGTGAGTGTGTCAATGATGTGAGAGTGTCAATGATGTGAATGTGTCAATGATGTGAGAGTGTCAATGATGTGAGAGTGTCAATGATGTGAGAGTGTCAATGATGTGAGTGTGTCAATGATGTGAGTGTGTCAATGATGTGACTGTGTCAATGATGTGAATGTGTCAATGATGTGAGTGTGTCAATGATGTGAGTGTGTCAATGATGTGAATGTGTCAATGATGTGAGTATGAGATCGACCCATCCTCCAGAAATCATAGTTCTTATAGTAACTATTTGGCGGAACTTATCAATACGTAGTGATGGACCGCCAGTAACCTACTTTTTATACTATTAATTTTTTATAGTCTAAAAAAAAGTTAAAAAACAAAACAAAGTTAAACACTCCTAGGTCTATTATAGCATATATTTGTACTATATTAGGCCCAAGATAACGTGTATTAGGCCTAGGATTGCTAGGAGAGGTTAAGTTTGGTCTTACATCTACGATGCACTAAAAACTAAATTCCTGTTTGTCCAAATTAAACTATACAAAAAGTCGATTTTCCGGTAGTCCATCAGTACGTACTGGTACTTTCCACCAAATAGTTATTATAAATAACACACAGAAATCACAATAGCATGACGCATCAAATGAACAAAGGTTCGAACCTCTCGGACGTAGGTTCGAACACTCGTCACGGCCCTTGTGGATTTATTTAGTTATTATAAATACTTTCATGTTAGGAGAATGGCCCGACGAGATCGTGACTCAGATCCAGCTCACAGAGTTTGCACCTGGAGTGCTCGGACTGGGAGATCCGTCACCTGTAGCCACCTACCACATATAACGGTGAACCCAACCTGATCCTAACAATCACTAAGTCGCGCTCTGTCGATCTCATTAGAAAACTGATTACTATAAGACGGTTGACAACCCACATCGAATATATTCCTAAGGAATGAAACTTTAAAGGAAATTGTGAAAAAGTGCTATATGCCAGGATGACTATGTAGAGCTCTTGAGCTCTTGAGGTGCTTCCGGGGCTTAGCGTCCCCGCGGCCCGGTCGTCGACCAGGCCTCCTGGTTGCTGGACTGATCAACCAGGCTGTTGGACGCGGCTGCTCGCAGCCTGACGTATGAGTCACAGCCTGGTTGATCAGGTATCCTTTGGAGATGTAGGTGCTAGGATATGTGGCATATAGATATTCGAGGTTGTTGGGATGTAAGTGCACTTTTTGTTTTGTTCTATTGGTCATCAAAGTAAGTGGTTGGTAGTTGGTTGAGTTCTTGTAGCATCCCGCAGAGCTTCACGTTATAGCTGCTGCTTTGTGGACACTCTACTTCTGCATTGCTCTGCCTCATAACCCCACGGACCTTGGGGGGGATTGAACGTCGACCTGTAGAAAGCGAGGCGGTCGTTATACCGACCAATAAAAGTGAATGAACTAATATACTCTATATAAAAGAAGTACTCTTCAATAATGAGTATAGAAGTACTATATATTCTTGAAATACAGTGAAGTACGCTATTATAATTTCAATTATTCACAAATACTTGTCTATAAACTTAACGTAGTGAAGATGAAGTATTTCAATCGTCAAATTCAATGTATGATTAAGCTTCGTTAAATACTAATCTAGGGTTTGGATTTTTTTTTTGTAAATCCGATAAGCTTTAAGTCAGCTGTCACTCAAGTACCTTTTCCTGTTGTCACTCAAGCAATTGAATAGTTTATTATGCATCTTGCCCTACTTTACAATTTAATTTAAAACCAATTATATTCTAGTGAGTCAGGATGGCCCATTTTACAATTTTTTCTTGGTTTCTTAGTTTCCATGTATATAATCTGCTGATATATGATACACGTGTCTATTGTTTATATTCTTAGTTAATATAGGATACACTTGTCTTTTGTTTATATGTTTAGTTGATATATGATACAAGTGTCTATTGTTTATATTCTTAGTTAATATAGGATACACGTGTCTGTTGTCTACTGTTTATATTCTTAGTTAATATAGGATACACGTGTCTATTGTCTATTGTTTATATTCTTAGTTAATATAGGACACAGGTGTGTATTGTTTATATTGTTAGTTGATATAGGATACAAGTGTCTATTGTTTATATTGTTGATATGGGATACACGTGTCTATTGTTTATATTGTTAGTTGATATAGGATACATGTGTCTATTGTTTATATAATAAGAGGTTACGGGATGCACGTTTCTATTGTTTACATAATCAGCTGATATAAGAAGCACGTGTTCAGTATTTTTGATAATTCTCCAAGTTAATCCTCAGACCACTGCTATCTGAGATACGGCACTTAGAAGGTTAATTACGCGTGTCGAGCTTCTAGCAATGATGTGGTTAGATTGTAAACCTTGATGTTGACCCCACATGCACCATATCCAAGGGTTGCGTGTGTAAATAGGACCTTTTTTTTATAAAGGACAATTGGTTATCTAGGGGGGTCCACAGATCATCATAGGAAAAATTTACCCCTTTTTAGAAGAGTGACACTTGATTTACAAAAAGAAAAGCTCCATATGGTTGCCATTACTCTGAAAACACATACGAATGCCCCTCTTTCACATATGGTGTACTCCCGTTAACACATCAAATGTTTCTGTGCTAAAATTTAATTTCAAATGTGTTCCTTTTGGACCTTCTACCCTGGGTCATGTGGATCGATGCGCTCTCTAGTTTGTGTATGTTGCAAGGCTGCCTTAGTGGCTAGAACTATCTTGGAACATAGACACTCTAGAGAAACCATGGAAACACACACACACACTCTAGAGCAACCATGGAACACACACACACACTCTAGAGCAACAATGGAACATATACACACCAGAGCAACCATAGAACATACACACTAGAGCAACCATGTTGATTTAAGATACAAGTGATATAGGATACACACACACACACACACACACTAGAGCAACCATGTTGATTTAGGATACAAGTGATATAGGATACACACACACACACACTAGAGCAACCATGGAACATATACACATTAGAGCAACCATGGACTATACACACACTCTAGAGCAACACTGGAACATATACACTTTTGTGCAACCATGGAACATAAACACATTTGAATAGCCTGTGAAAATATACACTCCAGATCCACCTTGGAAAATATACATAATAAAGAAAGTAGAGTTGAGGGGATATAAACTCGTTGAGAACCATTGGTTTTATTGGTTAATTTTGTGTATCTCCTCCTGGTGCACCATGGTTTCATACATACTAAAACATGTCAATAAAAATCAATATATTTGTAAAGTATATATATATGAAAGGCATGAGTTTTTAATGTGATAATTTTGATTATCTATGGAGACTTTTGTACCACAGTTTATATATCATTATAGGTTATATGTTTCTTTTGGTTACATATTACTTTTGTTTATATATTTCTATTGTTTATATATTTGATTTTTTATATATTTCTATTGGTTATATATTGCTTTTGCTTATATATTTCTATTTTTCACATTTGTTTATTGTTTATATATCTATCTTTTGTATATTTCTATTGGCTATATAATTGTTCATATATTTCAATTTTTTATAAATTTCTATTAGTTATACATTGCTATTGGATAGGTTACTGTTGTTTTAGATTCAGCTACTCGCAACAAAAGTTCCAAGTAGCACGGGCTATGGTGAGCCCGTAGAGGTATTTCTGTTGTTTATATATTTCTGATAGCTATATATCATTGTTTGTTATCGGATTTTATTAGTAATATATTATTATTAATAAAACACCCAACTTCGAGAGCAACAACAGCGTGTTTATTATTGTTTACTTCTTTATTTATGTTAAGTAAATATTTCTTGTTACCGCGACAACTAAAATTGTGTATAAAATTAACATTACTTCAATATCTGATCCATACCACGACGGCCTCGCTTCATGCAGGTCGGGGGTTCGATCCCCCCAATGGTTCAAGTGACTGGGCGCCTTCTCTTCCTTCCGTCCAATCCCTGCTTCTTCTCCTCATATCCCATTTCATTCTCCTCATATCCCAACTCCTTGTCCTCATATCTCTTTCAAGTGCTATACAGTCGAACTCGCATAACACGTTCTCCTAATATTTACCTTCCCTTGCCTAAACTCAATTAAAGAGGACACAAATAGAGCATAATAAGAGTATATACTGTACAAAACATGAATTCATGTGGACTGTAATTATGTTTAACAAATTATGTAAATTGCTCATAAGCGTTGTAACTTGTTTAGCTAGACGATTTTTTTAGTTCAATCCGTGAGCCCATTATGTGCCTCTGTAACACTTGTCCACTACCACCCACAGGATGGGTATGGGGTCCACTACCACTCACAGGATGGGTATGGGGTCCACTACCACTCACAGGATGGGTATGGGGGTCCACTGCCACCCACAGGATGGGTATGGGGTCCACTACTACTCACAGGATGGGTATGGGGTCCACTATCACCCACAGGATGGGTATGGGGTCCACTACCACCCACAGGATGGGTATGGGGTCCACTACTACTCACAGGATGGGTATGGGTTCCACTATCACCCACAGGATGGGTATGGGGTCCACTACCACCCACAGGATGGATATGGGGTCCACTACAACCCACAAGATGAGAATGGGGTCCACTACCACCCACAGGATGGGTATGGGGTCCACTACCACCCACAAGATGGGTATAGGGTCCACTACCACCCACAGGATGGGTATGGGGTCCACTACCACCCACAAGATGGGTATGGGGTCCACTACCACCCACAGGACGGGTATGGGGCTCACTAACACATAGGATAAGCACTGGGTTCAATAACACTCCCTGGGTGGTATTCGGTTCACTAACACTCAGGATAAGTTAGCTTAGTAAATGAACTAAACCATCCAAAAGAACACTTACTCATGGAAGTGGCTATTCATCAAGGTGCTTGGGAGTCTATACCACCGATTAAGTCTTAATGGTTAGGAGTGACTGTGTTAACACTGGCGCCTTTGTGTCATGGTAAGATGTATTTTGCCCGTAGGTCTTTGGCTGCAGTTTCTGGTATTCTGCATGTAGATCCATGGCTGCAGTGTCTGGTATTCTGGCCGTAGGTCCCTGGCTGCAGTATCTGGTATTCTGGCTGTAGGTCCCTGGCTGCAGTGTCTGGTATTCTGGCCGAAGGTCCCTGGTTGCAGTGTCTGGTATTTTGGTTGAAGGTCCCTGGTTGCAGTGTCTGGTATTTTGGTTGAAGGTCCCTGGTTGCAGTGTCTGGTATTCTGGCCGAAGGTCCCTGGCTGCAGTTTCTCGTAAGGTCGTAGAACTGGTTGTATTTACTGGTGTGAACAAAGGCCAACATTTGGCTTCTAAATACTTAAACTTAATAAAATATGCACCCTTTTTGTATTATTCATTTGTTTTTTATTTTATTGTTGTTAAATAAATATCTAAATAGCCTATCTCTTATATATAATGACGTTATTAACTATTTGATCAATAAAAATTATTACTAAATGAACGGTATTTTAATAAATAACCTGCAGTATTTACAAATAACAATATTGAAAAAATCCACATTTGTGTATTTGTGAAATTTATGTAAGGCATTTACACCAAATCTTTCGCACTCTTCTGAGTGCTTTAAGGTCGTAATCACACACTCAGACCTTGACAAAGCATTCATGAGAGTGCGAAACACTGCGTGTATATTCCTTACATAAGTTTCACATATACACAAGTGTGGATTTTTAAGCAATGTTATAATGTCTGTGAGAAGACATTACCATTATTAATAACAATATTATTTAATTTAGGTATTGGGTATTTGGGTAATTGGGTATTTATATAGGACAATAAACTGGGTACAACTATTTTAGCCCATCCTACTGGAATTAAAGTATTAATAGGAATTATCTGATCAGAAGTACCAATATATAGTGTTGGACCACCAGAAAGTTGATTATTTGAATCTAGTTGACAGCTAGAATCCACTCAGTAAAAAATCTAAATTATTGAGACCGACTAAAATGCCAAAATCTTTATTCACTTGAGCGCAGGCGAGAGAGATACGTAATAATTTACACGTTTAAAATAGTAGAGGGGCTGGTCCCAAACCTGCACACAGAAATATCACCACATGAGACCAAAAGACATGGCAGGATGTACAGAATACCCCCGTTGAAGAGCAGAGGTGCAACAGGTACTCTTAGAGAGACCTATCAACATCAGAGGCCCGAGACTGTTAAACACGCTTCCACTATAAATAAGAGTTATTACTGGCCGACCCCTCACAGTGTTCAAGGGAAAATTTGATAAACACCTCCAAAGGATACCTGATCAATCAGGCTGTGATTCATACGTTAGCGCGTCCAACAGCCTGGTTGACCAGTTCAGCAACCAGGAGGTCTGGTCGAGGACCAGGCCGCGGGACCGTTGAGCCCCGAAATCATCGCAAGGTAACTACAAGGTTTTGTATTATTGAATTAGCCCATGTGAAATTTTGTTAACCGCAAAATATGTAAGAAACCTAACTTAACCTCCGCTAGCAGTCCAAGGCCTAATACACACTCTCATCGACTTAGTACAGAACATACATGTGCTATACTAGTAAGTCCTAGGAATGTAAGTTTGGCTTCAAGCTATATTTTTTCCGAACTTTTTTAAAATTAAGAAGTACATGAGGTGCACTTTTAGTGGTCCATCACTACAAGTTGGTACTTTCGACCAAACAGTTACTCTAAGTACTATCATTTCAGGAGGCTGGGTGGAATTGTTGCCAGGGATAGATAAGGACTTTGCTAGCTATGAAGTGTTTTATTAACACATTACTACTTAACATATATATTAATGTTAATATGGGTTCAATGTTCAATACACTTTTTCTTCAAATGCAGTGTTGAAAATCTGTCTAAGTATATGTATTCCACAATACATAAACAAAATATACTTTTAAAATAAACTTTTATTATACACAGTTGTGTATATATGTATATATATATATATATATATATATATATATATATATATTATATATATATATATATTATATATATATATATATATATATATATATATATAAGCCTATACTTGCATAAACCACAAGTGAAGATTAACAATCTTTGGACAACACCCACCAGTGGGACTCGAACCCAGAAAGCACAACTACCTTCCAGTAGCTGGCATAACTAGTATGCTTTAACCCACTACGCCATCAGACCTTACAAAAGAAGTAGATAGTTCGAGATATATATCTCAAACATCTCCACCTCCCGAAGGCAACAGATGAGTGAGGGGTCAGTCTACATTTTTCCTCAAGCCACTGTCAATGTGAGATAACTCGTGTCCAGCTTATAAGTCGTAGAAAAATGTAGACTGACCCCTCACTCATCTGGTGCCTTCGGGAGGTGGAGATGTTTGAGATATATATCTCGAACTATCTACTTCTTTTGTAAGGTCTGATGGCGTAGTGGGTTAAAGCATACTAGTTATGCCAGCTAATGGAAGGTATATATATATATATATATATATATATATATATATATATATATATTATATATATATATATATATATGCATGCGTGGTCTTGCCAAGACGCCTTGCATAGTAGGCCGAAAAGTGCGTTTTGGCTACTAGGTACGACACACACACATATATATTCTGAGAAAAACTCACACAAAGCAATAGAATGGACTATTAGGTCTCCCCAAATACATTTTTCCATCTTCTTCCACGCCCCTTCCTTTTTATTTTTATTTTGCTTTATTTGATATTTTAATTGTTACAAGTTACACATTGATGAATACATTGAGAGGTTAGAGGGTATAGATCTCTCGGAGCTCCTCAACTTCCAGACTGGACCCGAGGACACAACAGTCGTTCCCGCTCTGGACCGCCACACTGAGGTGCTGAAAAAGGAAACTGGCAGCATCTTTTGTCTCTGATGGAGAGAATGATCCTAGAATCTAATTCTCAGAGAAAGCTCAAGTATATTTCTATATATCACATTGGATCAAATAAAAGAGTTTCTTAAATCTAAATAAAAAATATTACTATGAAAGACATAATTTACAGGATTCAATCGAATTTCGATTTAAAATTACATTTAAAATTGACAGATTTTTTACATGTCAAAATAACTGCACAAAACTAATTTATTTACAGTAGAGTATTTAGAGTGAATTACAGTATACTGCAGTATAAATTTGGTAACCATGATTTAGGACTAGTATCATGCTGTTGAATCTCTCTGAGGATTTTAATAATCTCAGGAGCACCTTCCCCCGTCTTGGGCTTCTCAAACTCTCCACCAAAATAAGCGTAAACTTTGGTTGGTACCAAGGACTCCACGGCAGTTGTTGGGTCACTGAAGTCCTTACACATGTCTCTCAAGATGGTGATGATCACGTCTATGAGGTCCTCGTCACGCCACTCTCTCTTCTCCTCGCGTTTGCGTTGCAACTGATTTAGGAAGCTGTTCTTCATAGCAAATCCTGCTGGGATCATGATTTTTCCACTTGCGTGAATCCCACCAAGTATAGTTTGCCTTTACTTCTCGAGGCATCCAGGGGCTCAGCCTTCAGGTGAGAGAGAAGAGTCTTGCAGGCCACATAGACGCGGCGCTCCTGGGAGTCCAGTTGGCTCAGGACTTCTGCCTCAGCTCCAGGCAAAGCTACAACGCCACTCCCCGTCGGCTGTGTTACTCAGATACACTTGTTTGATGTTAGCAGGAGTCAAGTGGGGGTCTGCTTACCTCTGCTGGCCAGGGGATTAGCCACTACAGGAACCAGGTCTATGCCAATCAGCAGAAGAGGATACTCCTTGCCCTGCCAGGCAAGTGTCAGTGCCACACCTACCTGAGTTCTGGTCACTCCTGGCGGCACAAGGCTCAACTGACTGCTCTCAATTGTGTGATGTTTCCCAACATTGCTTTACTAACTCGTAAAAGTTATTTATCAAAGTCTTCCCTTGAAGACTTGGATGGTCTGTCTTGACTCGTACTCTTAGTCTGTGTCCACTCAGGGCAGCGTGATATGCCGATTGCTCGACAATCTCCACTTTGATTTCCGGTATGTTTGAGAGCACGACACTCAAGTCATACTCATCTGGTGCATAGAGGACGGGTTCCATCTGATGAACTTCCAACTGTGATAAGCTCCCCTCATACAGCCTGTCAACAGCACTCACTCTGTCCATAATATTCTGTACCTCTCTGGTCACGACTTCCTTGGACCTTCTTAGCTTCCACCTTTCTTAAAGTTAACTTTGATCTCATCAACTTGTGTTGCAATGTCTTTTATATTAGCAAGATTTAGGAGTTTCTGAATAGCTTCAGAGGGTTGACTGAACACCAATCCTCTCCTTGGTCTGTTTCGCTCTTCAAGTAGCGATACAAATAATCAGTAAAGTTATTGCTAATTTCAGAGGGTGTTGTTCCTGCCTTACTCACTGGCTCATGATTAGCCAAGAACACCTCCAGTTGTTGGTAAGTTGTACTATGGCCAAACATTGCAGCAAAGTGGGATGGTGTATGGCCGTATCTGTCTCTCTTTAAGGCCGATGCCCCAAGACTTAGCAGGAGAGCTAAGCATCCAGATACACCGTGGGAGGCAGCTTGGTGGAGTGCAGTAGAGTCGTGAGTAGCGTCAACCACCGAGTCAACACTGAGGCCCCCGACAGTAACCAGGAGGTAGGCCAGCTGCAGCAGTCCGCCGCCGGCAGCACACCAGAAGCCCATAAGCGCGGACGGCGAGTGTTGTGGTGTCGCTTCTGAGGCTGGCGGCCCCTGGGCCAAGGTGGGAGTTGCACGGTAACTTGTGAACAGTGAAGTATAATCCTCTAACACCGCGTGTAGCTGGTCCTGCTCTTCTTTGTCCTTCATCCTCTCTATCAGATCTTCCTAGCTGTTGCTTCTCGTGGTGATAAATGCCCTGCAATGATTTAAGAATACACGTTTTGACGCCTTTGTGTAATAGTACAGTAATATCGTTATAGTGATGATGGTTATGTGACGTATAAATCGCTTTGGTGGTGAAGGATGGTGTGTAGTTTAACTCAACAATCCTTTGCTCAATATTTCCTTAGATGTCACCGACTTTTTATCTCTACAGATGGTTGAAATAAATTACACTTTAAACTATATTAAATGAGAGATTGGTTTTTAATATACACTTCTTATGAGATTATCGACTAAATATGAGTGATACAAGTATTCAATTTACATTAGAGACATAAACATCAAGTCAGCTATTCGTTTTAGAATTTCTTTTATTGTAATATGTTTAAATTCTTAAAAGCAATGCTACTGAAGGTCTTTTTTATTAAAGCAATTTTTTTCGAGGAATATAATACTAGGACAAAGATAAACGTTAATACATGCTTTCCTTAAAGTATTAAGAATACATGGCAGATTTTTAAAGAATCTATTAGAATAATAAAAATTAGAACAATTTAGAAAATGAGAATTTTTTAGACAATTTATAAGATTTGTTTAAGGAACCTTCCCAGTATTATTGAGAAAGCCAGAAGGAGAACATTGGTATATTTTTAACATAGTAAACACCACGACTTTTCAAAATAATAGAATTATATTTTCCAGTTGCAGAGCCACCGATAACCTATTAATGTGTATGAATACAGATGGTAAACAAAGTGAAGATTATCCTCAGAAATGCGATTGAGATAATGAAGGAAGTAAGTGTTTTAAATGAAGGTGTTTGCGGAAGATTTGGTCGTGTAGGAGACTTCAGAGGTCTGAAAGAAGCGGTAAGTGAAAACAAATGTGACTTGAACTTGGAAAACAAATAATTCAGTTGTTTATCACAAAATTATTACGGCATATTCAGCTGAATGTGCAGGAGATCTGTAAGGAAAATATAGGGAAAAATATATGATGAAACAATTAAGGAATTCATCTGTAAGTCTTTCAATAGCTCAATTGATCAAAACAGTGTTTTTTTATATTGCAAAACTTCTAGCTTATTGTTGTAAGTACCATCATTTATTTATTTACTTATATAAAAGCATACAGTTGTTTAGGGAACATGATAAACACTGAACGTTGTACATGAACCAGGCAGTGAGTAGTTGAGGAATGTTAATTTTAGGTTTGTTGAGAAAGTTGTTGACCCGGATGATACATGGAGTAAAGGACTCCCCGAGCTATACAAGGTGTTTTTTTTATTCTATATTACATTAGATGCAGATGGTAAGTCACGACAATGGGGATGAACATAAGACACCGAAAAATTCCCACACATCCGAAAAGAAAAGAAGTGACAACATTTCTTTCTCTTCAGATACCTAGTTTTTTCTTTTTAGTCTTATGCTAAAACAGTTAAATACTAAATATTAAGGTCTCACCTCCTCCACCTGTGTTCTGTGGTGTGCGGCAGCATGTCCAAGGGAAGCCTGCCTGAGGAGTCGGGGATGTAGAGACAGGCTCCTATGTGCTTGACCATCAACCTGGGCGAGGTCCCAGTGGTGGGCGTCCAGCGCCGCGTGCAGAGGAGTGATGCCGGACTGGTCCTGCAGGAAGGACTTGGCTCCCGCCTGCCTCAGGAAGGATTGCTGTCAGAGGGCAGTTGTTAGTGGCAGCCGAGACCATGAGTGAGGTGTGGTCAGTGTCTGCCTGAAGAGGCCAGCTGGTATGCCAAGGGGTCTCGCCTCTAAGACTCGTCACGAGGTGGTCAATACCCTCTCTAAGAGCAGAGTCTTGTGGCCTCACACGACGCTCCTCGGCTTGTAGTGCATGCAGAAAATGCTGCAATTTTTATTATGTTAGTTCTCAATGTGTGAAATATATATATATATATATATATATACTATATATATATATATATATATAATATATATATATATATATATATATATATAATATATATATATATAAATATATATGTGTGTGTATGTGTGTGTATGTGTGTGTATGTGTGTGTGTATGTGTGTGTGTATGTTGTGTGTGTGTGTGTGTGTGTGTGTGTGTGTGTGTGTGTGTGTGTGTGTGTGTGTGTGTGTGTGTGTGTGTGTGTGTGTGTACTCACCTAGTTGTGTCTGCAGGATCGAGCATTGACTCTTGGATCCGCCTTTCGAGCATCGGTTGTTTACAGCAATGACTCCTGTCCCATTTCCCTATCATACCTGGTTTTAAAATTATGAATAGTATTTGCTTCCACAACCTGTTCCTGAAGTGCATTCCATTTTCCCACTACTC
>NC_091171.1:34936480-35073980 GCF_040958095.1 Procambarus clarkii
GTCATAAGTTTTTACGAGACATCAATACTCACCAGCCGCCTAAAACAACATCTAGAAACAAGTAACACTAAATGGGCCAGCCAGAGGCTTGGGGCCAGTGCAGGAATATCCACGAAAAAAATGAAGACCGTCAGAATAGATGATATATGATACTGAGGAATATGAACACCAAAATAGAATGATATATGATATAATAATGAAATTACATTAACATAGTTTCACTGTGTTTGTAGTAATGTTCCCCATCGACCCCCCCCCTACCCTTCAATACTCAATGAAACAACAAAAATGTAATGAATCACCCAGGAATCATGGCCCAGGCGTGTGCCTAAGGACTTCTGAGGAGCGGGTTCGATCCCATTGTAAAGCCTCAAGATTTATTCATGATACTTTGATCCTGGGATGGACTATGATCGTTCTTATCGTCAACAGCTGTTACTGCTATTTGTAGCAAGATCCTAGCAGTCAGGGTTCAAAATAGCATGCAGTCAGGTCTCAAAACAATCAGTCTTGACATAACATTTTATCCCCATTTCATTAAAGTATGACAGTAATGGAAAAGGTCAACAATTAAATAAAAAGAGCAAACATTACAAACCTGAGGGTGCGTAGCCTCCATGATGGTGCTTGCCAGGTCCTCGTGGGATGCCATCCGTGCCAGGTCAGCTGGAGTCTGCCCATCATAGGTCACCACACTGGGCACGGGCCCCACACGTGTCGATCAGAGTATGTACCATAATCTTATGGCCCAATTTGGCTGCCCAGTGGAGAGCTGTCAGACCCTCACTGTCCTGATAATGTCCATCACGGTTCTCGGGGACATTTTCTTTAATTAATACGAAGTTTCCGTCGTGTACCCAACTCAAGTCTTCACACCTTCAGCTTCGTATTCATCCCAACTTCTCTTCTGAAAATACAAATTGGGTTCATTTCTCGTATATGGGAAGACCCTTAGATATGGAGGCAATTTTAACACATTCATTATGGATGCAATCCTTAAGGTGACGAAGGAGGCGACAGCGGTAAACCAGTATGACTTTATAGCACATAAGGACAAGGAATTGGGATTCGAGGAAGGGCTGAAGGAATGGTGGCTAACCACTTGGACAGTCGGGGATCGAATCCCTACCTGCATGCAACGTTCCGACTAATCCAATCGGATGGATTAATTATCTTAAAAAAATATTATTAATTATATTAATTTTGCAACAGTGACACAAAATATTATATTATTACATATCTTGCATTTCATGCGTGCGAAATGCGGGCCGTTCCTGTATAATGTGGGAAAAGAGGTGTGCACAGATGAAAGAAGGATCTCGTCATCAATCTACTGTATAACTTACCAACATTTGTAGTATAGGTTTGGGAGAAGTCCTCTTCGTGCGTTGGGGCATCTTGCGCAGGAGCCAAGCTGTGTTGTGCTTGCCCCAGGCCTCGGCTATGTCCTCCGGCAGCAGTCCGAACTCGTCCCTTTCCTCCGGGTTCAAACCGGCCATGCACAGTTCCTGAACAGCTTTTTCATTTCCGGACAAGGCCGCCACGTGCATTGCCGTGAAGGCAGTGTTATTGAGTGCTCGGTAGTTGCAGCCTGCGTCCAATAACAGTTTCATAACCTCGGTGTTATCGGTAGAATAACTCAAGACAGAGACATGTAGAGGGGTGCGCAGAGCGCTGTCCTGAGCATCCAAGTCGGCTCCTGCGTTGATCAAAGCTCTCGCACAGGACGTACGTGCACGTCTCGCAGCCAGGTGCAGCGAGGTCACCCTAAAGTGTAGATGTGATAAGTATTAAGGTTAAACGCTTAGCTAGTATGAAACAAGTGATACTTGGAAGGGATACGAGGACAAAGATGAGGAATATGAGGACAGACTAAGAGCTGGGATGTGAGGACAGACTAAGAGGTGGGATGTGAGGACAGACTAAGAGGTGGGATGTGAGGACAGACTAAGAGCTGGGACGTGAGGACAGACTAAGAGCTGGGATGTGAGGACAGACTAAGAGCTGGGAGGTGAGGACAGGCTATCTGGGACATGAAAAGAGAAAGCTGGAATATGATACCAAGAGTGAGAGAACGACTCAGCCAGTAGCCAATCAGGTACTTCGACCCAGGAAGAAGCCATGACCCGAATGGGCTCATCGGACTGGAAGTATCACCATTTGTGAATGAAGTCTTGGCGGCCGATATGTGCATATACTCTAAGTACGTTTTATTCAATAATTATTATGCATTTATAACTGACCATTTATATAAGATAAAGCACATTCATTATACAAATGACTACCTGGTTAAGATATTGTTGGATTAAAAGTGTTTGTTTTAGTGTTAATTGGTTATGGAAAGGCAGGATTTTCAGGATAAGAAGTTTGTGCGTTAAAATACTTTACACACGAATTTCTTAATTCCGGAGAGAGCGGGGAGTCATGAATCTTTACTTCTTCTTCACTCAAAGCCCAGCTTAACACTGTTACAGTTCGTATGAACCCCCCCCCCCCCTCACTGAACTGCCACGAATATAAGCTGAATATTACATGAGAAGGACACAACAAGAATAGGGATTATTAATTTATAACTAATAATTAACAACTCATTAGACACTGCCACCACCTTCCCGATCAACCTTATCTGAATGTATCTATCACCGATCCCCCAGGAAGGCAAGGAATCAGTAATCGTGGAACTTCCGGGCAATAGGAACTCCAGTAATAAATCTTGGGAATTAGTTTGTTCAATTTACTTTGCTTATTTAAGTCCAAGGGTAACTTTAATATCCATTAAATGGAGGAGAACATGGGGGTTTCCAAATACCACACACACACATATATATATATATATATATATATATATATATATATATATATATATATATATATATATATAATATATATATATATTATATATATATATATATATATACTGCAATAGAACTGCAAAACTTTAATAACAAAAGGGACAACTAAATAACAAAACCAATTTATCCCTTTATTTAATTTAAACATATATTGAAAATCAAATGAACATATACCCTACTTTATTATCCCTAAGCAGCAAAATGGATATCTACCAAGGACATGAATACTCAAGTGCACAATACCTTAAAACCACACTGAGGTCAAGATGTCGATGGCTGCCCTCAGTCCCTTTGATGCGGGACCGGAGTTCCTATTCCCCCACACACTCCCAGAACACACTGGTCAAATTTTATTTCACCAGCTTACCGGTGGAAAGGATTTGCTCCTCCACAATCTAATACAGCCCAAGGCTCCACCCACCATTTTTGGCTCCGGCCAACCATTTAAAACTAGGCCTGAGGTCTGGCTCTCCAGGGCCAATAAGGACTTGGCACTTATCTACCGCCAATCACCTTCCATGATCTGCCATGGAAGGATACATGAAATTCTCGAAGATTGAGTCAGCTATTCCAGCAATGCGAAAGGGACAAGGTGCCACTGTAGTGGACTACCCGAGCCTGGGGCCCATCAGAGCAATGTTTATGGAAACTGATGAATTATGTTCAAGCTTGTATCCTCCCAGATAAAAGGTTGGGACATTTGACTCGCTGGTATGGGGGAGGAACTGGTGAGAGGGGAAGAGAGGATATTAGGAGGTGAATGGAGATGGAATTGAGAGTGGGGAGAATTGAGTGGGGGAGCATAGGCATCACGAGGACTAGCTAGCAAGACACCCACAGGTCAACCTCTTGGCCCTTGAGAAATGGGCGAAGGGGGGGGGGGGGAGGTGAGAGGGGGAGGGAAGGAGAGAATCAGCCGTTACAATTATACAAATGACTACCATGGCCTATCACTGATCATAATAGTTATAATATTACTAATAATAATTTCCGTTGTCGGGGACAGGAAGCTGGTACTTAGGCCTACTGAGATCTCCCCAAGGTCAACAACTGACCTGCCGCAGAATGCAATCCATAACAGCTCTCTCACTCCCAGGTACCAATTCAACTGCTACGCTAACAGGGGGCATCAAATGAGAAGAAACGTTCCCGGGCATTTGTCACATCCAGGGGATCGAACCTAGGATTTTCGACTGTGAGTCGAGTTTACAGGCCTAGGGTTGAATTTATGCTGCTATACACCTGTTTAGTCCAGCCAGTGTTGTAATGCCTTGAATATGTTGTTGCTGGTAAAGTTCCTTGGTTTGGGTGATCTTTTGACATGTGGGATACTCACCATGTTGACCTGTATGTGATACTCACCATGCTGGTCTTTGGCATTGACATCAGCGTGGGCGTCGATGAGAGTGGTGACGATCTGCTGATGGCCGCAATGCACTGCTACCTGGAGCGGCGTGTAAGGGAAGGCTCCCTTGCTGTCCACGTGGTGACCAGCGCTGAGGAGAACGGGCACCACGCTAGTACAACCCCGATAGGCAGCGAGAGTCAACAGGGAGCCCCCGGGGACATCCGGATCGTCCCTGGGAACGGAGGTGTGGATGTCCCCTCCGGAGTGGATGGCTGTCTCTACTCCATCTTTGTCCCCATTCCTGACCGCGGACACCAGTGCCTGAGAACGTAGATTGGGGATGGAATTTTGCTAAAAATATATATTTTTTCTTAAGTAGATATTTTCTTTACATAGTTTTTTCCTATTATATTTTTTTAATAAAATAATAACAAAAATATAAAAGTTTTTCTAAACTAAATTTTTTCCTAAAATAATTATTTTTCCTTAAGTAAATTTTTTCCTAACTTAAGATTGCTCCTGATGTAAATATATATATATATATATATATATATAATATATATATATATATATATATATATATATATATATATATATATATATAAAGTTTGTGAGGGTACCACCTCTGGTGCCAATGTGGGGACCCATAGCCTCGGAGAAGAAAATAAAAAGTATTCAGAGGAGACCTTGTGGTTTCTCACTGAACACTAATATTATCTTCTCCTACCACCCCCATTCTTTTGTATGTACACATATATATTTGCTTTATTTGAACCTTGTTACAAAAAAGGAGTTACATATAGGTTACAAAGATGGTTATCATAGATTGTCGAGTTCCTCCAGCTCCTCAGATGGCGGGCAGGAACCCTGGATGCAGTGCGTATTTCCCCTCTGTATCGCCACGCTGAGGCGCTGGAAAAGAAAGCTGGCAGCTCTAGGGTCTCTTGTTGTTTCAATGAGCCTAGAACCCAGTTCCTTCAAAAAACTGGTAGCACTTTTACCCCAGGCGCCGAGTGTCTCAGAAGCAATGGGGACAAAATTGTAGTGGTGGTCCAGTTCTCTATACTTACGGGATTTGCCTGCTTCCCTATGGGTGGCAGCGCCACCTGGTTGTGCAACACTGAGGTCAATGTAGGTGTTAGCCAGGGTTGATACGCACGTGTAGTCCTATACCAACTGCTTGCCATTCTTCCAGGGGTTCACTGTGATACCAACCGGGCGACCAATAAGAGCATCAGAGTTACGGGGTTATATGTATATAGCCCCGTAGATAGTCTATATGTAACTCCTTTTTTGTTTTTCAAAAAACAAAAAAAAATCCTTATTGGTCGCCCGGATGGTATCACAGTGAACCCCTGGAAGAATGGCAAGCAATTGGTATGGGACTACACGTGCGTATCAACCCTGGCTAACACCTACATTGACCTCAGTTCCATGACTGTTACATCTGAAAAGAGCGGAGGTTTCCACACTGCAGTCTACACTAAGGAAACGATCATAGGAATGTGCCTAAATGCACACAGCGACTGCCCAGACAAGTACAAGAGGAGTGTTGTTAACGCATATGTCGACCGTGCTCTCAGCCACAGCTCAGAATGGAAGCAAGTCGACGAAGAACTCTGTAGGGTAAGGCAAGTCCTAGTCAACAACGGCTTCTCCAATGGTTTCGTTGAAGACATCATAAGAAGGAAAGTGAAACGCCATGCAACCTCTGAAGAGACAACTAACACAACACCTATACCCCCTATTAGACTATTTTACAGGAACTTCTTTTCCACAGCTCATAAAACGGAGGAAAGGGTCCTGAAAGATATTGTTAATAGAATCGTTATCCCTACAGACAAAAATCAGAGGATACAACTGACGATTTACTATAAAACCAGAAAAACGGCCAGCCTACTCATGAGAAACTCTCCAGACACAAAGCAGAACGCTTTAAAAGAGACCAACGTCGTCTATGCCTTCAAATGCCCTCTTGGGGACTGTAAGCTCCAAAAAACCCAGTATATAGGCAAGACAACATCTCTTTCTAGGCGTTTAACGATGCATAAGCAACAGGGCTCCATTAAGGAACATATAATCTCTTCCCACAACCAAACCATCGCCAGAGAAATCCTAGTAAACAACACAGAAATCATCGATAGATACAGCGATAGCAGACGGCTTGACGTTTGCGAGGCACTACACATTAAAAAGTCAACACCAGCAATCAACAGCCAATTAATGCACAACTATATTCTACCCACCTCAAGACTCCGCTCCAATATAGAAGCATCAAGAAATATGGACCAATAGGCTTTCTACAATCACTTCCATTCAATACCCATTGTTTCGTGTTCTGTCTTGTGTTGATGAATTGAATACCCTATTAAAACCACCTCACCCCATCCACCTCACTCAAATGTAGATATATACAAATCGGAGATGTGTAAGTTCTATTCAGTTGTGTATGTGTAAACTAAAGTCTTTGAAAATGTAATAAGTTTTACGAAACGCACTCAAGTGTCGCGTCAGACTAGAAATAAAAATGAATTTTGGAGAATTGATTTTTGAATTACCACCAACAGTGAAAAGGAATGTACGAAAGATCGAGAAAATTCGTGTTAGAATTATTGATCTTACTTTTTCGGTCATATTTAATAATATATGTCTACAGGAAAGACTGCTACCAAAATATACTAACATATATATATGTATATATATATATATATATATATATATATATATATATATATATATATATATATATATATATATATATATATATATATATATATATGCGAACAAGCCTGAATGGTCCCCAGGACTATATGCGAATGAAAACTCACACCCCAGAAGTGACTCGAACCCATACTCCCAGGAGCAACGCAACTGGTAACTACAGGGCGCCTTAATCCACTTGACCATCACGGCCGTCAAAAGGAAGTGA
The DNA here is from genome assembly GCF_040958095.1 of Procambarus clarkii. Taxonomy (NCBI): domain Eukaryota; kingdom Metazoa; phylum Arthropoda; class Malacostraca; order Decapoda; family Cambaridae; genus Procambarus; species Procambarus clarkii. The sequence goes on from NC_091171.1 coordinate 34,943,610, forward strand.
TAGCCAAGGCTATTTGAGCCTTGGCTATCACTTGGCTCCTCTGAAACCACAAGGCTCAAATAGCCTTGGCTATCACTTCCTTTTGATGGCCGTGATGGTCAAGTGGATTAAGGCGCCCTGTAGTTACCAGTTGCGTTGCTCCTGGGAGTATGGGTTCGAGTCACTTCTGGGGTGTGAGTTTTCATTCGCATATAGTCCTGGGGACCATTCAGGCTTGTTCGCATTTGTGTTCCTCACGTGTGCCAAAAAGAATGAGGTGATTTAGTGAAATGCTATGCCCAAGATTACCATCCGAGTTGCCGTCGGGGAAGTGGCTCAAATATCCTTGGCTATCACTTCCTTTTGACGGCCGTGATGGTCAAGTGGATTAAGGCGCCCTGTAGTTACCAGTTGCGTTGCTCCTGGGAGTATGGGTTCGAGTCACTTCTGGGGTGTGAGTTTTCATTATTCATATATATATATATATATATATATATGTACATACAAAAAAATGGGGGTGGTAGGAGAAGATAATATTAGTGTTCAGTGAGAAACCACAAGGTCTCCTCTGAATACTTTTTATTTTCTTCTCCGAGGCTATGGGTCCCCACATTGGCACCAGTGGTGGTACCCTCACAAACTTTTATATATATATATATATATATATATATATATATATATATATATATATAATATATATAATATATATATATACATAAGATCACCACTACTATACATAGTGTGGTGATCCAGAGAGGAAATGCTCACTGCATCCATGGATCCTGCCCGCCATCTGAGGAGCTGGAGGAGCTCTACAACTTGTGACAAGTAGTCTTGTACCTTGCATGTAACCAATGTTGTAACCCTTTTTGTGTAATGAAATTTTAAAATAAATTTAGATATATATATATACACACACACATTAAAAGAATAGGGGTGGTAGGGAAAAAAATATCAAAGTGTTCAGTGAGGATCCACAAGTCTTCTCTGAGAACTCATTATTTTCTTCTCCGAGGCTATGGGTTATCTTGAGATGATTTCGGGGCTTTTTAGTGTCCGCGCGGCCCGGTCCTCGACCAGGCCTCCACTCCCAGGAAGCAGCCCGTGACAGCTGACTAACACCCAGGTACCTAATTTACTGCTAGGTAACAGGGGCATAGGGTGAAAGAAACTCTGCCCATTGTTTCTCGCCGGCGCCCGGGATCGAACCCGGGACCACAGGATCACAAGTCCAGTGTGCTGTCCCTACACTTGAACCAGAGGTGGATCCCCCTTTTAGGAATTTAAAAAAGAAAAGAAAATATTAATATATATATATATATATATATATATATATATATATATATATATATATATATATATATATATATATATATATATATTAGTATATTTTGGTAGCAGTCTTTCCTGTAGACATATTTTATTAAATATGACCGAAAAAGTAAGATTAATAATTCTAACACGAATTTTCTCAATCTTTCGTACATTATGCTTCACTATTGGAGGTAAATCAAAAATCACTTCTCCAAAATTCATTTTTATTTCTAGTCTGACGCGACACGGGCGCGTTTCGTAAAACTTATTACATTTTCAAAGACTTCACAAATACACAACTGATTAGAACTTGCGTTTCCCTGGTTTTATATCTACATTTGAGTGAGGTGGGAAGGGTGATGTGGCATTACATTTGAGTAAGGTTGGAAGGATGATGTGGCATTAGAGGATATTAATAGGGTATTAAAAGTATCAACACAAGACAGAACACGAAACAATGGATATTGAATAGAAGTGTTTGTAGAAAGCCTATTGGTCCATATTTCTTGATGCTTCTATATTGGAGCGGAGTCTTGAGGTGGGTAGAATATAGTTGTGCAATAACTGGCTGTTGATTGCTGGTGTTGACTTCTTGATGTGTAGTGCCTCGCAAACGTCGAGCCGCCTGCTATCGCTGTATCTATCGATGATTTCTGTGTTGTTTACTAGGATTTCTCTGGCGATGGTTTGGTTATGGGAAGAGATTATATGTTCCACATATAATCTACCCACCTCAAGACTCCGCTCCAATATAGAAGCATCAAGAAATATGGACCAATAGGCTTTCTACAAACACTTCTATTCAATATCCATTGTTTCGTGTTCTGTCTTGTGTTGATACTTTTAATACCCTATTAATATCCTCTAATGCCACATCATCCTTCCAACCTTACTCAAATGTAATGCCACATCACCCTTCCCACCTCACTCAAATGTAGATATAAAACCAGGGAAACGCAAGTTCTAATCAGTTGTGTATTTGTGAAGTCTTTGAAAATGTAATAAGTTTTACGAAACGCGCCCGTGTCGCGTCAGACTAGAAATAAAAATGAATTTTGGAGAAGTGATTTTTGATTTACCTCCAATAGTGAAGCATAATGTACGAAAGATTGAGAAAATTCGTGTTAGAATTATTAATCTTACTTTTTCGGTCATATTTAATAAAATATATATATATATATATATATATATATATATATATATATATATATATATATATATATATATATATATATATATATATATATATATATATTCAGTCTATTTTTTACAAAAATATATTTGCTTAAAATATTTTTTTCTGAAATTTACATACGAAAAATCCTGTTTAATAATTTATGATGTTGGAGGCATGAAAATTGAGCTTTGGCCTATCGAAGTCAACAACCCTTCCCGTCCCCCCTTTCCCTCCCCCTAGACCAGATACTGTCCCTCCCTGGGTTCGAACCCGGGTCCTTTGCTAGTCGAGTACTGGTGAAACACACACTTTACTGACAACTAATTAGTGTTTTCTTAAAATTTAATGCACAAAAATTTTGACGTTGTCGACCAAGGCGTTGAACTTTTGGCGTAGTAAACTGAGTATTATTGAAGCTGCATTGAAGATATAACCTCCTAATGTGAGTAGCATACGTAATATTTCCCTAGTACATGTGCTCAAAACGTACCAAATTAGATTTTGTCGCTATCAAACGTATTTGCTTTTACGAAAACGTATTTGTCGTTACCAAAAACGTACGGGCCAAGATAAAATATAATTCTTCCCCCTCGGTATGGCAACACCTAGGATCAGCCTGAGGGCTTACCAACTGTGACGATTAATCAGATTGTAATATTAACTTACTCACTAACCAGCAAGTATATTTGTGTTCTCAAAGTAGTTTGAGACCAATATCTCAGTAGTATATATACCGAGAAGCTGGGTAAACAGCTCTTTGGAAAATATCTCTTTATGGTAACACTGTCAGGTTTTTTCAAGAACTGACCATCATACAAGTCGCTGAGCTGAGTCATTTAAATTTTTAGTGATCACTGTAAAACGATCCCTTGTATATAAATAAAATATTATTATTATTATTAAAAGCTGAAATTAATTTACTTAGATAGCTTAATATAAGCGAAACGTTATGGATGATCTGATTATCAATTGTCATTAAATACCATGATAAATATATTATGTTATATATATATTATATATATATATATATATATATATATTATATATATATATATTATATATATATATATATTATATATATATATTATTCACAATAATGCTCTCATAAGCGTTTTTAATTATTATGTAATTTAAGGTAATTTTGTATGTAATTTGTGAGAGAGTATTATTTGTTAACTTTGGGAGAATGTACATATAGAAATCACTATTAATTAGTTAATTTATTTTGTACTTCATCCTATAAGCGGTGGACGATTGGTAAGAGGGGCTCAGGAGCTAAACCACAACGTTCGTTTACCTAAGACAGTAGAACAACATTAACGCACTAGTTACATAATTTAACTGCATAGTTTTAGCTTAAATAATTTATTAGAACACCATATCCAACCTCATTCAGAATAGGGTAGCAACATATTCTTGCCTGTACCCAAGTTTGTTAACAAAATAATCCCAAGGACTGTGCCAGGAGATTCATGGAGTCAGAGTGTTGTAGGAACGACTACAAATTTCTTGACTCTATGCAACTTTAGTTTCTGTAACAAATTTGCATCTATCTCCTGTTTCTATAGCATGAACCCCATCCAGTGGGCGTCGTTATTATCTTTTGCGAAAAACTTTATAATTCATTCGTCTATTGTTTTTCGGATCTCGCTTTCTTACTATTTTCTGATAATATATATATATATATATATATATATATATATAATATTATATATATATATATAATATATATATATATATATATATATATATATATATATATATATATAAATAAATATATATTATATATATATATATATATATATATATATATATATATATATATATATATATATATATATATATATTATATGTAAATGTATTTTAGCAAAATAAAATTTACAATGTTTTAAGGAGTTAGTGCTTAAGTTTATGCACATACCAAAGAAAACGGAGTCTTTTTTTCAGGTGATTATCTGCTGAACACAGGGAATGCTCAGCGGTAAGAGATGGTATACCCTGAATAAGCAATGAAGATAGGGCATCCCTCACCTGTGTGGCGGCGGTGTTGTCTTCCTGTATCATGATGTAGTCTATCTGCGCAGGCAACAGTTTCCTTACAGCTTCAGCGAACCAAGAGAGCACATCTGTGTGCTCAACTGCGCACTCGATGACAAACTGAGTGACTGTAAGCAACGTACACTAGTGGCCACCACTGCTCGATATGGCAACACTGTAGTCAAGTATTTCCTGCATATTCGTATCTGTTAGGCGTCGTAAATGTATTTATTTTCTATATATATTTTAAATTATATGATATACATTCCTAAACTATATGCGTATACATTAATGTTGCCATAAATAACTGGTTTATGCCTTTGTAACAATGTTAACCTCAACATTTTCCCGCAATAGAAGCCGGCACCCATCTCATTGCCGGAGTGATGCCTCATGTCTGCTGGGGAGTGATAACCTTATTATTTTATTTCTCATTCTTTCTCTTACGGCGAACTTACAAAAATAAAATTTGTAATTCATTTTACTTAAAAATAAACAGTACTCTGGGAAATCACATTGTTACTTCAAATGTGCTCACCTAGTTGTGCTTGAAGGGGTTGAGCTTCGGCTCTTTGGTCCCCCCTCTCAACTGTCAATCAACTGGTACTGAGTGTACTCACCTAGTTGTGCTTGCGGAGGTTGAGCTCTGGCTCTTTGGTCCCACCTCTCAATCGTTAATCAACTGATGTACAGATTCCTGAGCCTACTGGGCTCTATCCTATCTACATTTGAAATTGTTTATGGAGTCTGCCTCCACCACATCACTTCCTAGTGCATTCCATTTACTAACTACTCTGACACTGAAAAAGTTCTTTCTAACGTTCCTGTGGTTCATTTAGGTACTTAGTGTGTGTATTCATCTAGTTGTGCTTGCGGGGGTTGTGCTCTGCTCTTTCTGCCTGCCTCTCAACTGTCAATCAACTGTTACTAACTACTAACAAATTTCTTTTTCCCAGTGAGAGAATAGTTATTGAGTAAGCTGTGTGTCATTCATCTATGTGTACTTACTTGTCCGTGCTTTCCAAACATATTTCTCAAGACGTGCCTGATTAGCTATAGATCTCAGATCTATACTAGTCTTCACTTCCCATGCACTATGTAATGGTAGAGGAATATATATCGGTCTCAGTAAAGTAAACTACTCTTCCCCGCTATCATTATCTTTTCCTTTATGATCTTCAGCTCTCTGACGTATTAAACTATTTAAGTCAACTTTAAGCAGTACGACATCCATATAGTTGTTCTATTACATAACATAGAGACCATAAAAGCTCTCTTACATCTAAAGTTGACTCATCTTGCCCTCTCCTAGTGTATCTTATATCTTATGAATATTACTAATTCAATATATCTTGGTCTTCCAACATATCTATTTAAGTTTCGTGTTTGTATTTACTCTAAAGTTTGCGCTAATTAAAATTTTCTCCATTTTTTGGGGGGAGTGTGTCAAGACCCCTGGAGAGGCTGGTCAGATTAGTGGGCGGGTGAGAACGTGTGGCTGCCTGGTAAGGATGCTTGCACACGAATGGATGACCAGAATGTGGGTGAGGAGAAGGATGAGTGAGAGTACTCACCTATCAGTACTTACCTATCACCACATATGGGGCATTCGCAACGCATACTTATCTAACAGTGCATAGTTTCGATTCAATTCTCAAGATGTATCTTTCCTTCCTTACAATTAACTTTGTTCAATATGTCATCACTGATAAGATAAAGTTCTCTGTTATGTCTTTATTTTCAGTGGAAGTTGAAAAAAATATCCCTTGTAGAAGAGGGAGAGAGGGCAAGGAGGGCAAATCGATTAAAGCTAACGTTATACAGTTCAACACACCATCACATGTACTGTTTCATATCATTCTTCCCATCAAAAAGAGATTGCATCTACCCCACTCCAATGTGTGCATCTTTTGTCTTTCTAATTCTACTGTATCTTTCAACTTTAACTTCCAACTAAGTGAATTTAATCTTCCGGTTTCTGTTTACTCTCCAATATACACGGGCTCACCATAGCCCGTGCTGCTTGGAACTTACATGTTCCAAGTAACGATTCTTCAACAACAAACAACAACATCTCTAATATACAGTAATTTAAATTTCCCCGTCCCACCTTTATTAAGTTAAACTTTTACCAAGTCAGTCACTTCCATACGATTTTAGCCATACTTTAAACAGTTCCAACACATCAACACATCTTACGTATGTTGTAATATTGCAGATCAACTGTGAAGGTGCTTCATTCAACCCTTTTATAGTAATCAGCTTTCCGATGAGACCGACAGGGCGACTTTGTCATTGTTGGGATCAGATTGGGTTGCCGTTACCTGCGGCAGGTGGCTACAGGTGACGGATCTCCCAGTCCGAGCACTCCAGGTGCAAACTCTGTGAGCAGGATCTGGGTCCATTTACGAAAGAATAGTTCTACTTAGTACTATGTTTTGCGCCAAAACTTTGAAAAATAATGGTCCCCCCAGCTCTATTCAAATTAAATTAAGATCCATTCTAAACAATTCTGAGTGTTCCCTCAATCCGCCGCAAAAAGCTCCCTACAGTGTGTGGCTCAGTTGTTGTGCCTATAATCTTCAGAAACTGAATGTATCTCTTAACCCTGATAAAACTGTTCACTATATTCCCCCTTGGAAAGATGTGGAGGTCTCTCTGCATTATACCCCCATCAGTGTAAAACAAATGTATAACACTGACATTTTGAGATGTATAACATTGGAAGCTATTGACAGTCATCTTCAAATTCTCAAACCGACTGAATCCTATGCCTTTACTGATGGCTCTGTGCAGTTAGGCACTGGTAGAACAGGTTGTGCATGTGCAGTGTATAAAGGGAATGAAATGATCATGACTAGTACACAGAGATTGAACAACTGGGCAAGCACGACACAGACCGAGCTATTGGGTATTTATCTAGCCACTAAATACCTTAAGGTCAATGGTGGTGGAGTGATATTCTGTGACTCTAAAAGTGCTCTGCAGTCCTTAAATAACCCACAATATACGTCGGAAGTAGCTTGTAATATTAAATGGAATGTAATTTTTGCCAATGATAATAACTCTTGTATAAAATTTGTGTGGATCCCATCCCATGTTGGAGTTGGAAAACATGACTTTGTAGATCAATTGGCCAATGAGGCTTGCAGGAAAGAAAACATTGATTATGACTTTAGACTATCTAATGCAGTTATTAGAAACATACAAATTAAAGAAATTAATTCAGATTTAGAAGAACTAAGAAATGCCCAGAGACCTGAAAGCTGCAGTATTAAAAGTTATGACAAGTTTTGTAATAATAGGTATTTGTATGGTCAGCACAGTAACCGGACCAGGCAATGTGATGTAGTCATTGCGCGAATTCGCCTTGGCTATAGACACATCTGGCAGGTTAGTGAGGCTGAGCCACTACCAGAATATTCAGATTGTAAACTCTGTGATAAACCTTTAATGCATTCACTAGAACACTATAATGATGAATGTGAAACCGTAAAGGACTTTAGACCTTCTGGCCTCTTGTATCACCAACTGTGTAACTATTTTATTGACTCAGGTGTTCTGGACGACATCCTAATAATTTACCCAAAATTTGCTTGTCCATTTTAAAGAATGAAGAACAATTTTTATTTATATTACTTCTAAGCTGTATCACTTATGAACCCATCCCTGCCCTTGTGTGGCAGTGCACAGTAGAAAGTTGTTTTCACGTATCCATACATTAAAAACATTGATTTGTAACAATGATATATATGTGCTTCAGCCTACAGTTTAGACCTATTGTCTTATGTATGACCCTCTGTCCTGCGTGACAGTGAATACTAGCATTATCCTCACTTTAATAAGACCTATCAAAATCCTCAGATTAGGCAAAATTGTAATTAATTTTGTCAATAAAGATGTTAATAATAATAAGGATCTGGGTCATGATCTCGTCGGCCCATTCTCCAAAAATTAAAGAAATTATATATATATATTATATATATATATATATATATATATATATATATATATATATATATATATATATATATATATATATATATTGGTGTATATTGGCAGCAGGTTTTCTTTCAAACATGTTTCATTGAATATGACCGCATATTCTGTATTTATTATTTTCTGGTTTAGGGCTTCTATCCCTCTAACTATTTTCTTAGCATCAGGGCTAATTGGAATAGGAGTTCTCCAAACTCATTTTCGTACTTTTAAGGTGAAGAAAAGAAGTGATTTACTATAGAGTGTATTACACTTATTTGTATAATTTGCACGACGTTTCGAACCTCCATGGTTCATTCTCAAGTGAACAGATCTTACAATACTAGTTGATTTTATACCCGCATTAGGTCAGGTGATAATACAATGAAGGTGAAAAACATGGGGGATACATAAGGGATAAACATAGGGGCTGCAGAAGGCTTATTGGCCCATACGAGGCATCTCCTATCTAAACACAAAGATTAATCCAGTGTAATTGGCCTGTTATGTTGGACATTGTCTTCTGTGTTGGCATCGATATGTTCTTGTCTTGTCCTTACTCTCATGGTGGGTAGAGTAAATAGTTCCGTGATTTGGGTGTTCATGGTAGGTCGCTCTATTCTTATGTGAATTGCCTCAAGAATTTGTAATCTTCTTGAATCTTGGGTTTTGTCAATTATGCAAGTATTCTTGTTCAACATTTCTCTTGTTAGAGTAATGTCATGGCTTGTCTCATGTGATTCCTAGGGGCACCAGATTGAAGATGGCATGTCAAACGCCTCGTCAGCTTGGTCGACGTCATACCTATGTACTTACATTGAAGGTTACATCCTTCGTGGGGGCAAGTGTACATGTATACAACGTTTGACTGCTGTAGAGGGTTCTCCGTCGGCTTCGGGCTGTTTTTGATAAGGAGTTCGGAAGTCTTCTTGGTTTTGTAGAATATTATCAGGTTTATGTTTTGGTTAGGAGTAGTGCTTTTTACTCCTTTACGGATTATTTCTTTCATTATTCTTTCCTCTTTTATATGTTCACTGTGCATGGTTGATTTGTAATATAATTTTATTGGGGGTGTTGTGGTTTCTGTTCTAGGTTCTGAATTATACCAACGGTCCAAGTGTCTCTTATAGCAGCGTTTATTTCCGCGTTGCTATATCCGTTGTTCACCAATACCTGAGTTACTCTTTCAAACTCTCTACTCACGTTGCTCCATTCAGAGCAGTGGGTAAGCGCTCGACGAATATAAGCATTGAGAACAACTGGCTGACCTAATTGACCTAAATTAATTGAACACTAATTGACCTAAAAAGACACCTAGAGAGAGAGTCAGTACTCGATTTACACATTAAAATAGTGAAAATAACAGTCTGCCATTCTTGGATGTACTAATAACAAAAACAGGAACCTCTTTAAGCACCAACGTATATACCAAGCCCACCAACATAGGATTATGCCTGAACGGTAGAAGTGAGTGCCCCCAAAGATACAAAGCCAGTGTTCTCAATGCTTATATTCGTCGAGCGCTTACCCACTGCTCTGAATGGAGCAACGTGAGTAGAGAGTTTGAAAGAGTAACTCAGGTATTGGTGAACAACGGATATAGCAACGCGGAAATAAACGCTGCTATAAGAAGACACTTGGACCGTTGGTATAATTCAGAACCTAGAACAGAAACCACAACACCCCCAATAAAATTATATTACAAATCAACCATGCACAGTGAACATATAAAAGAGGAAAGAATAATGAAAGAAATAATCCGTAAAGGAGTAAAAAGCACTACTCCTAACCAAAACATAAACCTGATAATATTCTACAAAACCAAGAAGACTTCCGAAACTCCTTATCAAAAACAGCCCGAAGCCGACGGAGAACCCTCTACAGCAGTCAAGCGTGTATACATGTACACTTGCCCCCACGAAGGATGTAACCTTCAATGTAAGTACATAGGTATGACGTCGACCAAGCTGACGAGGCGTTTGACATGCCATCTTCAATCTGGTGCCCCTAGGAATCACATGAGACAAGCCCATGACATTACTCTAACAAGAGAAATGTTGAACAAGAATACTTGCATAATAGACAAAACCCAAGATTCAAGAAGATTACAAATTCTTGAGGCAATTCACATAAGAATAGAGCGACCTACCATGAACACCCAAATCACGGAACTATTTACTCTACCCACCATGAGAGTAAGGACAAGACAAGAACATATCGATGCCAACACAGAAGACAATGTCCAACATAACAGGCCAATTACACTGGATTAATCTTTGTGTTTAGATAGGAGATGCCTCGTATGGGCCAATAAGCCTTCTGCAGCCCCTATGTTTATCCCTTATGTATCCCCCCATGTTTTTCACCTTCATTGTATTATCACCTGACCTAATGCGGGTATAAAATCAACTAGTATTGTAAGATCTGTTCACTTGAGAATGAACCATGGAGGTTCGAAACGTCGTGCAAATTATACAAATAAGTGTAATACACTCTATAGTAAATCACTTCTTTTCTTCACCTTAAAAGTACGAAAATGAGTTTTGGAGAACTCCTATTCCAATTAAGCCCTGATGCTAAGAAAATAGTTAGAGGGATAGAAGCCCTAAACCAGAAAATAATAAATACAGAATATGCGGTCATATTCAATGAAACATGTTTGAAAGAAAACCTGCTGCCAATATACACCAATATATATATATATATATATATATATATATATATATATATATATATATATATATATATATATATATATATATATATATATATATATATATATATATATATATATATATATATATATATATATTATACTAGACATAGGAGTGTTTAACTTCGGTTTTTAGCTTTATTTTTTCAGACTATACAATTAATAGTATAAAAAGTATATAGTATACTGACGGTCCATCACTACATATTGGTAAGTTCGATCAAATAATTACTCTAAGAACTATCATTTCAGGAGGAGAGGTCGATCTCACACTCATCATTGACACACTCACATCATTGACACACTCACATCATTGACACACTCACATCATTGACATACTCACATCACTGACACACTCACATCATTGACACACTCACATCATTGACACACTCTCATCCTTGACACACTCACATCATTGACACACTCACATCATTGACCAACACTCATCATTGAATGTCTAGTCATTACACCCTCCAGACCAGCCGGGATGAGCTTTCTAGTTACCTTAAGCACTCTGGTATTTATGAGAATATCCTTATAATATATCCAAGCTTGTCATTGCAGGCTACTGATCAAATGCATCACCACTTGCCTGTAAGTTAGGCCTACATGTTGCTGTAGCCTTAATATGCAAATATTGATAATTCAGAAAATTATAACATTGAATATATAATCATCCTCTTGCGAGAACTTATAAATCGTACACCAACATTGAAAGTGCCTATAATGAAATAGGTCAAGCTGATGATTACAACATAACTTTATATGAAGTTAAAAAGTGTGGTAAAGTTAAGGCGAGAGGATACCATAACATACAGGATTATGAGTATTAATTTCAAAACTGGTTTTAGCACAGCAAAAAGAGCTGTTCTTAAACTAAATAAAATAAAGAGTATTGCACACTATCGGGAAACATCCAAAGGCTCCAGATTTTTAGCTTTCTTTCCCAAGAAAGAATCTTCAAAAAATGTAATTTTGTCCAAGTCTTTATGATGTTGACCCTAGTTCTCTGATGACCTTAATAATCTCAGGAGCACCATCTCCTGTCTTGGGCTTCTCAAACTCTCCACCAAAATAAGCGAAAACTTTGGATGGTACTAAAGATTCTTTGTTGGTTGTTGGGTCATAGAAGTCTTGACACATGTCTCTCAAGATGGTGATGATCACGTCTAAGAGGTCCTCGTCTCGCCACTCTCTCTTCTCCTCGCGTTTGCGTTGCAGCTGATTTAGGAAGCTGTTTTTCACAGCAAATCCTGCTGGGATCATGATTTTCCACTTGCGTGAATCCCACCAAGTGTAGTTTGCCTTTACTTCTCGAGGCATCCAGGACTCAGCCTTCAGGTGAGAGAGAAGAGCCTTGAAGGCCACATAGACGCGGCGCTCCTGGGAGTCCAGTTGGCTCAGGACTTGTGACTCGGCTCCAGCAAAGCTACAACGCCACTCCCCGTCGGCTGTGTTACACAGATACACTTGACTGATGTTAGCAGGAGTCAGTGGGGGTCTGCTTACCTCTGCTGGCCAGGGGATAGCCAGTACAGGAACTAAGTCTATGCCAATCAGCAAAAGAGGATACTCTTTGCCCTGCCAGGCAAGTGTCAGTGCCACACCTACCTGAGTTCTGGTCACTCCTGGCGGCACAAGGCTCAACTGACTGCTCTCGATAGTGTGAATCTCCAAACACTTCCTTACTAACTCATAGAAGTTATTTATCAAAGTTTTCCCTTGAAGACTTGGATGGTCTGTCTTGACACGAACTCTCAATCTGTGTCCATTATGAGCGGCTTGTTGAGGGTCCAATTCAACTATTTCCACTTTAATTCCAGGAACGTTTTGACAACACAACGCTTAAGTCGAAGTTATCTGGTGCATAGAGGCGTGTGCCGTCTGATGTACTTCCTACAGTGATTAGCTTCCCCTCGTATAGACTGTCAGCAGCACTCACTTTGTTCATTATAAGCTGGACCTCTCGGGTCACGACCTCCTTGACCTCCTTAGCTTCACCTTTACTGAAGTCAACACAGATATTACTTAATTGACTTGCCATGTCTCTAATATTAACAAGTTTTAGGAGCTCCTTGATTCCTTCAGAGGGGTTTTTGAAAACCAGAACGCTTTCGGGCTTGACTTCAGTCTTCATGTAGCGGTGCAAGTAGCCTGTAAAGTTAGAGTTAACGCCAGCTGGGTTGTTCCCGCCGCACTGACAGGCTGCTGGTCCTCCAGGAACACCTTTACATGCTGATAAGTTGTGCCATAACCAAACATGGCAGCAAAGTGGGATGGCGTATGTCCGTATCGGTCTGCCTTCAGAGCAGATGCTCCAAGACTTAGGAGCAGAACCAAGCACCCTGAGTTGCCATGGGCGGCAGCTTGGTGGAGAGCAGTAGAGTCATGGGTATCGTCGACCACTGTATCTACGTCAAGGCCTCCTACGGTGACAAGAAGATATACCAACTGCAGAAGCCCTCGCCGGCAAGATACCAGAAGACCGTATGAGCTGACGGCGCGTTCTCGTGCTGAAGCTTCGGAAGGAAGGCGAGTCTTATTCAATGGAGAATTCGTTCGGTAACTTGCAAACAAAGAGTCATACTGGTCAAGAACCTCGTGAAGCTGGTCTTTCTCTTCCTTATCCTTGACCTTCTCTATCAAATCTTCTAATTGTTGTCTCTCTTGCTGATAAATGCTCTGAAATTATTTTCAAAATATGTAAGTTATGAAATATTTTTTCAAATTATGTATCTTCGTCAGGAAATGGCTAAATAGAAATATGTATAATTTATACCACTCAACGTTAAATTTTAGGAAGCAAAAGAGTAAAGGCCTCACCTCCTCCACCTGTGTTCTGTGGTGTGCGGGCAGCATGTCCAAGGGAAGCCTGCCTAAGGAGTCGGGGATGTAGAGACAGGCTCCTATGTGCTTGACCATCAACCTGGCGAGGTCCCAGTGGTGGGCGTCCAGCGCCGCGTGCAGAGGAGTGATGCCGGACTGGTCCTGCAGGAAGGACTTGGCTCCCGCCTGCCTCAGGAAGGATGCTGTCAGAGGGCAGTTGTTAGTGGCAGCCGAGACCATGAGTGAGGTGAGGTCAGTGTCTGCCTGAAGAGGCAAGCTGGTCTGCCAAGGGGTCTCGCCTCTAAGACTCGTCACGAGGTGGTCAATACCCTCTCTAAGAGCAGAGTCTTGTGGCTTAAGGCGACGTCTTTCTATCTGGAGTGTGTGTAGGAAGTTCTGTACAAAATATGACAAATAAATTCACTATATAACTACAATAACGTGATATATTTATGTAAAACATTTAGAACAGTTTTGAATTGGTCTGGGGCTAGCTGGTCTGCCAAGAAGTCTTGTCCCTAACACTCGTCACGAGGTGGTCAGTACCCTCCCCAAGAGCAGATAATGATATATTAAAAAGTTTCAAGGCCTTGACAATATTCTCAAACCCCGAGAAATATGGTAAACATAACACATTCTTTCGGCGAATCCTTTCACTGCATATATTATTATAATATGTACGACGTGCTTTGTTACGGCAAACTTCCAAAAAATTCAGTGGGTAACAAAGCTTAAGACCAATCGAATCAATATTCTTAAACTCTTCGTCTAAGAATTCTGGACTCACAACTCGAAGAGCTCTTAGATACATTGAAGAAAAAATTGACTTTTTCACATTGTATCTATGCCCTGAAAAATAATGAACATAGGATAAATTATAATAATTTAACATAGGATAATTTATCCCATGTTCATTATTTTTCAGGGCATAGATACAATGTGAAAAAGTCAATTTTTTCTTCAAAGTATCTAAGAGCTCTTCGAGTTGTGAGTCCAGAATTCTTAGACGAAGAGTTTAAGAATATTGATTCGATTGGTCTTAAGCTTTGTTACCCACTGAATTTTTTGGAAGTTTGCCGTAACAAAGCACGTCGTACATATTATAATAATGTATGCAGTGAAAGGATTCGCCCAAAGAATGTGTTATGTTTACCATATTTCTCGGGGTTTGAGTATATTGTCAAGGCCTTGAAACTTTTTAATATAGATGTAATGTTTAGCTACGAAAACACTGTTGGTAAGCTATTAGTTAGGAACAGCCCTCGTAGTGATAATTGTGTCATTTATAAAATACCTTGTAAGGAATATAATAAGTTCTATGTTGGGCAAACATCTAAAGATTTAAAATGTAGAATATCGCAACATAAATACTCTGTAAGACATGGCCAATTGTTTAATGCTTTGTTTGTTCATTTGTCAGAAAATGCTCACTAAATTGATTGGGAGAGTGCTTCTTCAATAACAAATTGTAAAAGCACCTATAACAGAAACATAATTGAATCTGCTTTGATACAGATCACAAAAGAAAGTAATTTGAATATTAGCAGTGGTCTATATAACTTTGATCCATTTTTAATAGACCAGTTAAAGGACGATTTAAGTAGGATCATTGGAAAACATTTGTCTCACTAATTCATTGTATATATTTACCACTTTATGTTATAATTATCTATGTTTTGTGCCTGTGTATGTTTGCTGTATCAGATGGGCCATTGGGCTACATCAGATGGGCCAATTGGCTGCATCTGATGGGCCAATGGGCCGTCTGCGTTGTCCACGTATTGTACCTCACCTCACTTCACCACTCTCTCCTGCCTATTTATACCCATCACTCGATCTGTAAAATCGCTCCTTCTGAAGATGTATTAATATACGAAAGTACTTAAGGAAATTCCTGTTTCATTTTTCCTCCGTGGTCTGACATTGTCATATATATATATATATATAGATATATATACATCCATGTGTGCGTGTGTGAGGGGGGGGGATCAGTTGATTGATTGACAGTTGAGTGGCGGCCCCAAGGAGTCAGAGCTCAACCCACGCAAGCACCACTATTTGAGTACAACTAGGTGAGTACCAATTTGGTTTACGTAACTCCTTCAACTTACCCTGGTGACAAGAACACGAAGCCGGATGGTAACGTCATGTGAACGCCAGGCCAGCTGGAGGAGAGAGAGGCCCTCCGAGCAGGTGGTGAGTGGTGCTCCAGCTGCCACCAGAAGACTCAGGATCCTCGGCCTGTTGCAGGTGACGGCGAGGACGAGGGCGCTAGTGTAGAAGTCCCCCACGGGCTCGAGGGGCGCTCCTGAGCGCAGCAGCCGAGAGGCTTCCGCCACGTCGTCACCAGCGCTGATCACCATCAAAAGTTCCTTGTAGAGCGCTGGAGCGGACACGCCAGCCTGGAAGATCTCGTATATCAGCCGCAAGCACACACACTCAGGCGCCAGTGTTTACCTGTTATACTTCAGACACGTGATTTACATTATCTTCTTAAAGCCACCATGTGAGTCATACATTTTTTTACGAGACATCAATACTCACCAGCCGCCTAAAACAACATCTTGAAACAAGTAACACCAAAATACGTTATATGATTTAATAATTATATTACATTAACATAATTTCACTATGTTGGTAGTAATGTTCCCCATCGACCTCCCCCACCCCTTCAATACTCAATGAAACAACAAAAATGTAATGAATCACCCCGTGTCATCATGGCCCAGACATGTGCCTAAGGACTTCCGAGGAGCGGGTTCGAACCCCTTGTAAAGCCTTAAGATTTATTCATGATACTTTAATCCTGGGATGGACTATGATCGTCCTCATTGTGAACTGATGTTACTGCTATTGGTAGCAAGGTCTGAACAATCAGGCCTCAAAACAGCATGCAGTCAGGCAAAAAAACAATCAGCCTTGGCATAACATTTTATCCCCACTTCAATAAAGTATGACAGTAAAGGGGGAAGGTCAACAGTTAAATATAAAGGGCAAACATTACAAACCTGAGGGTGCGTAGCCTCTATGATGGTGCTTGCCAGGTCCTCGTGGGATGCCATCCGTGCCAGGTCAGCTGGAGTCTGCCCATCATAGGTCACCACACTGGGCAAGGACGCACACCTGTCGATCAGGGTACGTACGACAACCTTATGGCCCAATTTGGCTGCCCAGTGGAGAGCTGTCGAACCCTCACTGTCCTGATAATGTCCATCACGGTTTTCGGGGACATTTTCTTTAATTAATACGAAGTTTTCCTCGTGTACCCAACTCAACGTCTTCACACCTTCAGCCTCGTATTCATCCCAACTTCTCTTCTGGAAATACAAATTGATTTCATTTCTCGTATATGGGAAGATCCTTTGATTTAGAGGCAATTTTTAAACATTCATTATTGATGCTATCTTTAAGCAGCAGGTATGTGGGAAAATTGTTGTGAATGATATTAGAGGAGAACTGAGGAAAATTTACCCACTATATCTATTATATTATCTAAGAAATATTTTATTTCTATATCAAATCTAAATTTTATCAAAATCATATCAGAATTCACTACAGAATCATCATATCCTACATGACAATGCCACCTATGATCACATTCACCATAGTGCCCTAGGTGCCTACGTGACTTTGTATATGATTTCTCAAGGATCTAGAAGCTTCGAGAAGAATATCTTAATTAGAAACTACTGCAACATTTCTGGTAAGGATTAAATCAAATCCTTAATAAGAATCAATAGTACTAGCAAGTACTACTTATAATCATTAAATCCTATATCTAATTATATTATAATCACATCTTATCTCAATCATATGTCTAGAACGTAAAATTATCAATCAATATTAATTGAAGGCTCTCTCGCTCAGGAAGCATGGGGGACGATATCTGGGAGAGAAGCGCCCACCACCACCCGACGGGAGAAAATGTTGTTTACAAACAGTGAACACGTGTGACGGTGCCTTGCAAACATTTTTCGGAATATGACACCTTACTCAAATATCTTTATCACCAGTGATTACTCTCTAGAACTGGGGGAGTTCCTAAAGGGGGGGTTGTAAAGCCTAGCTCCTCGTGTCCTAATGACAGACTGTGGGCTGTAAGGTGCAGGTGGGGGTCCCTAAGGGTGAATGGAGAAGTTGATTGAAGATCTACAATACATCTACAGACAATTCAACCCCTCAGCTTGCATTGTTAATACAAGGATAAGATTAAATAAACTCAATTCTATAACTGAACTCTGGTTCTGTTTAATCAAGAATCTAAACATGTACACAGTTCAGCCTAGCACCATAACTACAATAGCCAATATTCACATACTAATAAACACAACAATTTGTATTATAGAGGTATGATATATGTAAATATACAATTAAAGGACCTTATATGGTCTAAGTGTAATGATGTAACCATCTTGGTTCAAAGGAATATATTCAATATGATAAATTTATATGATAAATTAAAGATAACTAAGAAAACAATTGTTAGCTTAATGTATATTATCTATTATATATACAGATATATTCAAATAATATGAAGAGTTTCAGTCGAGCTTGACTTTCATTGACTGAGGTTAAATAATTAATGAGTGTCCAGATAAATTGAAAAGATTCAGTGGCTGAAAGATTAATTCAATCTTACTGAAATATGGGGCGTTGTCCCCTCACTGTAACGACAAACAGATTTATTGGATAGATTAAGGTTACACAAGCATGCAGTTGGCCAATCAACATACTACAATAACACTCAATATACTTAACCTGAGTGCCCTTGCCAT
Source organism: Procambarus clarkii (assembly GCF_040958095.1). Classification (NCBI taxonomy): domain Eukaryota; kingdom Metazoa; phylum Arthropoda; class Malacostraca; order Decapoda; family Cambaridae; genus Procambarus; species Procambarus clarkii. Next base: position 34,962,409 of record NC_091171.1, read on the forward strand.
CTGACAGGTTGCCAGACTGGATAACTCTCTTGTAGAGTTCAGGCACTTTATTTTACATCACAGCTTTACTGTTTAATATTCTGGTAACTTTGCTAGTTGATTATGTCCTTCAGTAGGATTAGATAAAGTTGATTGTGGAGGAGGCGTCACTTGGTGTGCTCCACTCTACACTCCTATTCAGATAAAGTACTAGGATTTTTTCCTTTTAGATATAGTCCAGGTACTCCCCCAGTTCTAGAGAGTAATCACTGGTGATAATGATATGTTAATAGTGTCCTATACTCAAAATGTTCGCAAGGCACCATCACAAGTGTTCATTGTTTGTAAACAAAATGCTTTCTGCCTTTGGGCGCTCCGCTCGTGGGTGCTTGAAGTCCGAGTTCACTCCGCGAATGAGGTAGCCTTCAATGAATATTTATTGATTATTATTTACTATCTAGACATATGATTGAGATAAGATGTGATTATAATATAATTAGATATAGAATTTAAAGATTATTTGTAGTACTTGATAGTACTATTGATTCTTATTAAGGATTTAACTTAATCCTCACCGGAAATCGATTGATTGTTCCATTAGTTTTTTATTACGATATTTTTCTTGATGCTTCTAGATCCTTGAGAAATCCTGCACAGTCACGTAGGCACCATGGGCCCTATGGTGTACGTGATCATTGTGGCATTATCATGTAGGATTTAATGAATCTGAAGTGATTCTGATATGATTTTGATATGATATAGAAATAATACATTTCTTAGATAATAATGTTGATATAATGGGGTAGAATTGCACACATGATAGGAGGCGACAGCGGTAAACCAGTATGAGTATATAGCACATAAGGACAAAAAACTGGGATTCGAGGAAAGGCTGAAGGAATGGTGACCAACCACTTGGACCGTCGGGGATTGAACTCCGACCTGCATTAAATGAGGCCGACGCTGTACCGACCAATCAATTGTTTGAACACCTTTGCCATCTCTATGGATTAATTATTAAAAAATATTAATTTTGTAACAGTGACACTGAAATTTATCTTATTATATATCTTGCATTTAATGGATCCAAAATGCAAGCCGTCTGTGTATAATGTGGGAAAAGAGGTACTGTATGCACAGATGAAAGAAGGATCTCGTCATCAATCTACGGTATAACTTACCAACATTTGTAGTATAGGTTTGGGAGAAGTCCTCTTCGTGCGTTGGGGCATCTTGCGCAGGAGCCAAGCTGTGTTGTGCTTCCCCCAGGCCTCGGCTATGTCCTCCGGCAGCAGTCCGAACTTGTCCTTTTCCTCCGGGTTCAAACCGGCCATGCACAGTTCCTGAACAGCTTTTTCATTTCCGGACAAGGCCGCCACGTGCATTGCCGTGAAAGCTGTGTTATTAAGTGCTCGGGAGTTGCAGCCTGCGTCCAATAGCAGTTTCATAACCTCGGTGTTATCATTAGAATAACTCAAGACAGAGACATGTAGAGGGGTGCGCAGAGCGCTATCCTGAGCGTCCAAGTCGGCTCCTGCGTTGATCAAAGCTCTCGCACAGGACGTACGTGCACGCCTCGCAGCCAGGTGCAGCGAGGTCACCCCTAAAGTGTAGATGTGATAAGTATTAAGAGTAAACGCTTAGCTAGTATGAACAAGTGATACTTGGAAGGGATACGAGGACAAAGATGAGGAATATGAGGACAGACTAAGAGGTGGGATATGAGGACAGACTAAGAGCTGGGAGGTGAGGACAGACTATCTGGGACATGAAAAGAAAAAGCTGGAATATGATATCGAGAGTGAGAGAACGACTCAGCCTGTAGCCAATCAAGTACTTCGACCCAGGAAGAAGCCACGACCTGAATGGACTCACCGGACCAGAGGTATCACCATATGTGAATGAAGTCTTGGAGCCGATATGTGCATATATTTTGAGTACTGTTTTATTCAATAATTATTTTGCATTTATAACTGATCGTTTAAATAAGACAAAGAACATTCATTATACAAGAAAAATGACTACCAACGGCCTATCACTGATCATAATAGTTATAATATTATTAATAATAATTTCCGTTGTCGGGTCAGGAAGCTAGTACTTAGGCCTACTGAGATCTCCCCAAGGTCAACAACTGACCTGCCGCAGAATGCAAACCACAACAGCTCTCTCACTCCCAGGAAACCAATTCAACTGTTACGCTAACAAGGATGAGAGGAAACGTGACCGGGCATTTGTCACATCCAGGGGATCGAACCCAGGATTTTCGACTGCGAGTCGTGTTTATAGGCCTAGGGTTGAATTTATGCTGCTATACACCTGTTTAGTCCAGCCAGTGCTGTAATGGCTTGAATATGGTGTTGGTGGCGGGAAAGTTCCTGAATTTGGGTGACCTTTTGACGTGTGGGATACACACCATGCTGGTTGGTCTATATGAGATACTCACCATGCTGGTCTTTGGTGTTGACATCAGCGTGGGCGTCGATGAGAGTGGTGACGATCTGCTGATGGCCGCAATGCACTGCTACCTGGAGCGGCGTGTAAGGGAAGGCTCCCTTGCTGTCCACGTGGTGACCAGCGCTGAGGAGAACGGGCACCACGCCAGCACAACCCCGACAGGCAGCGAGAGTCAACAGGGAGCCCCCGGGGACATCCGGATCGTCCCTGGGAACGGAGGTGTGGATATCCCCTCCGGAGTGGATGGCTGTCTCTACTCCATCTTTGTCCCCATTCCTGACCGCGGACACCAGTGCCTGAGAACGTAGATTGGGGATGGAATTTTGCTGAAAATATATATCTTTTTCTTAAATAGATATTTTCTTTAAATATTTTTTTTCTATTGTACATTTTTAGTAAAATAATAACAAAAACATAAATGTTTTCTAAACTAAATTTTCCCTAAAATAATTCTTTTTTCCTAAAGTAATTTTTTTGCAAAAAATATTATTTCTGAAATAATTTTTCCTAACATAAGATTGCTCCTGATATATATATATATATATATATATATATATATATATATATATATATATATATATATATATATATATATATATATATATATATATATATATATATATATATATATATATATATATATATATATATATATATATATATATATATATATATATATATATATATATATATATATATATATGTCGTACCTAGTAGCCAGAACACACTTCTCAGCCTACTATGCAAGGCCCGATTTGCCTAATAAGCCAAGTTTTCATGAATTAATTGTTTTTCGACTACCTAACCAACCTAACCTAACCTAACCTTACTTTTTCGGCTACCTAACCAAACCTAACCTATAAAGATAGGTTAGGTTAGGTTAGGTAGGGTTGGTTAGGTTCGGTCATATATCTACGTTAATTTTAACTCCAATAAAAATAAATTGACCTCATACATAATGAAATGGGTAGCTTTATCATTTCATAAGAAAAAAATTAGAAAAAATATATTAATTCAGGAAAACTTGGCTTATTAGGCAAATCGGGCCTTGAATAGTAGGCCAAAAAGTGAGTTCTGGCTACTAGGTACGACATATATATATATATATATATATATATATATATATATATATATATATATATATATATATATATATATGTCGTACCTAGTAGCCAGAACGCACTTCTGAGCCTACTATTCAAGGCCCGATTTGCCTAATAAGCCAAGTTTTCATGAATTAATTGTTTTTCGGCTACCTAACCTACCTAACCTAACCTAACCTAACTTTTTCGGCTACCTAACCTAACCTAACCTATAAAGATAGATTAGGTTAGGTTAGGTAGGGTTGGTTAGGTTCGGTCATATATCTACGTTAATTTTAACTCTAATAAAAAAATATTGACTTCATACATAATGAAATGGGTAGCTTTATCATTTCATAAGAAAAGAAATTGAGAAAATATATTAATTCAGGAAAACTTGGCTTATTAGACAAATCGGGCCTTGCATAGTAGGCTGAGAAGTGCGTTCTGGCTATTAGGTACGACATATATATATATATATATATATATATATATATATATATATATATATATATATATATATATATATATATATATGCGAACAAGCCTGAATGGTCCCCAGGACTATATGCGACTGAAAACTCACACCCCAGAAGTGACTCGAACCCATACTCCCAGGAGCAACGCAACTGGTAACTACAGGGCGCCTTAATCCGCTTGACCATCACGGCCGGACAAAAGGAAGTGATAGCCGAAGCTATTTGAACCACTTCCCCGCCGGCAACTCGGATGGTAATCTTGGGCATAGCATTTCACCAAATCACCTCATTCTTTGGGGCACACGTGAGGAACACAAATGCGAACAAGCCTGAATGGTCCCCAGGACTATATGCGACTGAAAACTCACACCCCAGAAGTGACTCGAACCCATACTCCCAGGAGCAACGCAACTGGTAACTACAGGGCGCCTTAATCCGCTTGACCATCACGGCCGGACAAAAGGAAGTGATAGCCGAAGCTATTTGAACCACTTCCCCGCCGGCAACTCGGATGGTAATCTTGGGCATAGCATTTCACCAAATCACCTCATTCTGAATGAGGTGATTTGGTGAAATGCTATGCCCAAGATTACCATCCGAGTTGCCGGCGGGGAAGTGGTTCAAATAGCTTCGGCTATCACTTCCTTTTGTCCGGCCGTGATGGTCAAGCGGATTAAGGCGCCCTGTAGTTACCAGTTGCGTTGCTCCTGGGAGTATGTGTTCGAGTCACTTCTGGGGTGTGAGTTTTCAGTCGCATATAGTCCTGGGGACCATTCAGGCTTGTTCGCATTTGTGTTCCTCACGTGTGCCCCAAAGAATGAGGTGATTTGGTGAAATGCTATGCCCAAGATTACCATCCGAGTTGCCGGCGGGGAAGTGGTTCAAATAGCTTCGGCTATCACTTCCTTTTGTCCGGCCGTGATGGTCAAGCGGATTAAGGCGCCCTGTAGTTACCAGTTGCGTTGCTCCTGGGAGTATGGGTTCGAGTCACTTCTGGGGTGTGAGTTTTCAGTCATATATATATATATATATATATATATATATATATATATATATATATATATATATATATATATATATATATATATATATATATATATATATAAATATATATATATATAAATAAATATATATATATATATATATATATATATATATATATATATATATATATATATATATATATATATATATATATATATATATATATATATATATATATATATATATATATTAGTTGATTTTATACCCGCATTAGGTCAGGTGATAATACAATGAAGGTGAAAAACATGAGGGGATACATAAGGGATAAACATAGGGGCTGCAGAAGGCTTATTGGCCCATACGAGGCATCTCCTATCTAAACACAAAGATTAATCCAGTGTAATTGGCCTGTTATGTTGGACATTGTCTTCTGTGTTGGCATCGATATGTTCTTGTCTTGTCCTTACTCTCATGGTGGGTAGAGTAAATAGTTCCGTGATTTGGGTGTTCATGGTAGGTCGCTCTATTCTTATGTAAATTGCCTCAAGAATTTGTAATCTTCTTGAATCTTGGGTTTTGTCTATTATGCAAGTATTCTTGTTCAACATTTCTCTTGTTAGAGTAATGTCATGGGCTTGTCTCATGTGATTCCTAGGGGCACCAGATTGAAGATGGCATGTCAAACGCCTGGTCAGCTTGGTCGACGTCATACCTATGTACTTACATTGAAGGTTACATCCTTCGTGGGGGCAAGTGTACATGTATACAACGCTTGACTGCTGTAGAGGGTTCTCCGTCGGCTTCGGGCTGTTTTTGATAAGGAGTTCGGAAGTCTTCTTGGTTTTGTAGAATATTATCAGGTTTATGTTTTGGTTAGGAGTAGTGCTTTTTACTCCTTTACGGATTATTTCTTTCATTATTCTTTCCTCTTTTATATGTTCACTGTGCATGGTTGATTTGTAATATAATTTTATTGGGGGTGTTGTTGTTTCTGTTAGAAACCACAACAATAATAAATATTGAAACCCAGAAAATAATAAATACAGAATATGCGGTCATATTCAATGAAACATGTTTGAAAGAAAACCTGCTGCCAGTATACACCAATATATATATATATATATATATATATATATATATATATATATATATATATATATATATATATATATATATATATATATATATATATATATATATATATATATATATATATATATATATATATATATATATATATATATATATATATATATATATATATATATATATACATACATACATACATACATACATACATACATACATACATACATACATACATATTAGCAAATTTAAACATTAACAATGTTTTAAAGAGTTAGTGCTTAAGTTTATGCGCATAAAAGGGAGTCTTTTTTCAGCTGATTATATGCTGAGCACAGGGAATGCGTCAACGGTCAAAGATGGTATAACCTGAATATGCAATGAAAATAAGGCATCCCGCACCTGTGTGGCGGCGGTGTTGTCTTCTTGTATCATAATATTGTAGTCTATCTGCGCAGGCAACAGTTTCCTTACAGCTTCAGCGAACCAAGAGAGCACATCTGTGTGCTCAACTGCGCACTTGATGACAGACTGAGTGACCGTAAGCAACGTACACTAGTGGCCACCACTGCTCGATATGGCAACACTGTAGTCAAGCATTTCCTGCATATTCGTATCTATCTGGCGTCGTAAATGTATTTATTTTCTATATATATTTTTAATTATATGATATATATTCCTAAACTATATGCGTATACATTAATGTTGCCATAAATGACTGATTTATGCCTTTGTAACAATGTTAACCTCAACATTTTCCCGAAAAGAAGCCGGCACCCATCTCATTGGTGGAGTGAGGCCTTATGTTACGTCGAAATTACAATAATACGAATTTTAATTTATTTTATTTAGAAATAAACAGTACTCTGGGAAGTCACATTGTTACTTCAGATGTGCTCACCTAGTTGTGCTTGCAGGGGTTGAGCTTCGGTTCTTTGGTCCCGCCTCTCAACTGTCAATCTACTGGTATTGAGTGTACTCACCTAGTTGTGCTTGCAGGGGTAGAACTCTGGTCCTTTGGTCCCGTCAATCAACTGGTGTGCAGATTCCTTAGCCTACTGTGCTCTATCATATCTACATATGAAACTGTGTATGGAGTCAGCCTCCACCACGTCAATGCTTAATGAATTCCACCTGTTAACTACTCTAACACTGAAAATTATCTTTCTGACGTCCCTGTGGCTCATTTGGGTACTCAGTGTGTGTATTCACCTAGTTGTGCTTGCGGGGGGTTGAGCTCTGCTCTTTCGGCCTGCTTCTCAACTGTTACTAACTACAAACAAATTTCTTTTTCCCAGTGAGAGAATAGTTAGTGAGTAAGCTGTGTGTCATTCATCTATGTGTACTTACTTATCCATGCTTTCCAAACATATTTCTCAAGATCCTTCATTCCGCATAACGTGCCTGATTAGCTATAGATCTCAGATCTATACTAGTCTTCACTTCCCATGCACTATGTAATGGTAGAGCAATATAAATCGGTCTCAGTAAAGTAAACTACTCTTCCCCGCTATCATTATTTTTTCCTTTTATGATCTTAAGCTCTCTGGCGTATTAAACTATTTAAGTCAACTTTAAGCAGTACGACATCCATATAGTTGTTCTATTACATGACATAGAGACCATAAAAGCTCTCTTACATCTAAAGTTGATTCGTCTTGCCCTTCTCCTAGTGTATCTTATATCTTATGAATATTACTAATTCAATAGATCTTGGTCTTCCAACATATCTATTTAAGTTTCGTGTTTGTGTTTACTCTAAAGTTTGCGCTAATTAAAATTTTTCTCCATGTTTAGGGGGGAGTGTGTCAAGACCCCTGGAGAGGCTGGTCAGATTAATGAGCGGGTGAGAACGTGTGGCTGCCTGGTAAGGATGCTTGCGCACGACTGGATGACCAGAATGTGGGTGAGCAGAAGGATGAGTGTGTGGATGAGTGAGAGTACTCACCTATCAGTACTTACCTATCACCACATATGGGGCATTCGCAACGCATACTTATCTAACAGTGCATAGTTTCGATTCAATTCTCAAGATGTATCTTTCCTCCCTTACAATTAACTTTGTTCAATATGTCCTCACTGATAAGATATAGCTCTCTGTTATGTCTTTATTTTCAGTGAAAGTTGAAAAAATAGCCCTTGTAGCTATTTTTGTGGCAAGGAGGGCAAATCGATTAAAGCTAACGTTATACAGTTCAACACACCGTCACATGTACTGTTTCATATCATTCTTCCCATCAAAAAGAGATTGCATCTACCCCACTCCAATGTGTGCATCTTCTGTCTTTCTAATCCTATTATGTCTTTCAACTTTAACTTCCAACTAAGTGAATTTAATCTTCCGGTTTCTGTTTACTCTCCAATATACACGGGCTCACCATAGCCCGTGCTGCTTGGAACTAATATGTTCCAAGTAGCGATTCTTCAACAACAAACAACATCTCTAATATACAGTAATTTAAATTTCCACGTCCCACCTTTATTAAGTTAAACTTTTACCAAGTCAGTCACTTCCATACGATTTTAGCCATACTTTAAACAGTTCCAACACATCAACACATCTTACGTATGTTGTAATATTGCAGATCAACTGTGAAGGTGCTTCATTCACTCATATGATTAGATGATAAATGTACATGATTGAAAAAGAAAGATGGAATATAAAATAAGTAAAGGTTGTGTGAGTATTCACCTAGTTGTATTCACCTAGTTGTGCTTGCGAGGGTTGAGCTCTGTTCTTTCGGCCCGCTTCTCAACTGTCAGTCAGTCAACTGTTACTAACTACTAACTATTTTTTTTCACACACACACACACACCTGGAGTATGCAGCCCCAGCATGGAGTCCATATCTAGTCAAGGATAAGACTAAACTGGAAAAGGTTCAAAGGTTTGCCACCAGAGTAGTACCTGAGCTGAGAGGTATGAGCTACGAGGAGAGACTACGGGAATTAAACCTCACTTCGCTAGAAGACAGAAGAGTTAGGGGCGACATGATCACCACATTCAAGATTCTGAAGGGAATTGATAGGGATAGATAAAGACAGGCTATTTAACACAAGGGGACACAGGTGGAAACTGAGTGCCCAAATGAGCCACAGAGATATTAGAAAGAACTTTTTTAGTGTCAGAGTGGTTGACAAATGGAATGCATTAGGAAGTGATGTGGTGGAGGCTGACTCCATACACAGTTTCAAGTGTAGATATGATAGAGCCCAATAGGCTCAGGAATCTGTACATCTGTTGATTGACGGTTGAGAGGCGGGACCAAAGAGCCAGAGCTCAACCCCCGCAAACACAACTAGGTGAGTACACACACACACACACACACTACGGGGCCTCGTAGCCTGGTGGATAGCGCGCAGGACTTGTAATTTTGTGGCGCGGGTTCGATTCCCGCACGAGGCAGAAACAAATGGGCAAAGTTTCTTTCACCCTGAATGCCCCTGTTACCTAGCAGTAATATAACAATATAAACAATAGACAAATGTATCCTGTATCAACAACATAAACAAGACACGTGAATCCCATATCAACATATAAACAATAGACACGTGTATCCTATATCGACTAAGAATTTAAACAATAGACACATGCACTCTATATCCACTAACAATATAAACAATATACACGTATATCATATATCAGCAGATTATATACATTTTTTATTTAAAAAAATAAATACAATAAATTACAATAAGAGAGCATTACAAAGGAACAAAAACCCATACCCGGGCTACAAAAATCCTAAAATGGAACCGAACATCGTACATAAATAAAAATATGAGAAAATTTTCACAATTGATATAAAAGAACTACTTTGGGTTTGTACTGTACTAAATTTAAAATTACTGTATGCAAAATTAATACATCTAAAGTCCCTAGCTAGGGTCATACAGCCTAGCTCCTCTTGTCCTAATGACAGACTGTGGGCTGTAAGGGGTAGGTGGGGGGTCCCTAAGGATTACTGAAGAAGTTGATTGAAGATCTACAATCCACCTGCAGATAATTCAACACATCAGCCTGTATTGTTAATACAAGGATAAGATTAAATAAACTCAGTTCTATAACTGAACACTGGTTCTGTTTAAATTAGGGATCTAAACATGAACACAGTCCAGCCTAGCACCATAAGTACAACAGCCTATTTTCTTATACTATAAATACAATTTATATTGTAGAAGTATGATATATATGAATATGCAATAAAATGACCTTAAATGTGGTCTAAGTACTATTAACTACTTAAAAACTATTAAAACTAAACTAGTTTTATTAAAAACTTACTTAAACATGGGGCGTCACCCCACCCAGAAACGATAGACTTATTGGATATATCAAGGTTACACAAGCATGCAATTGGCCAATCAATATTACAATAACACTCAATATACTTAAGTTTATCCAGTCTGAATGCCGATGCCTGTCTGACAAGTCGCCAGACCGATAACCTCTTGTAGAGCTTAGGCACTATATTTTTTTGACACAGCTTTACTGTTTAATATTCTGTTAGCTTTTCTCGTTGATTATGTCTTGAGTTGCATTGCAGTAGGATGAGATTAGATGTGATGGAGGCGGCGTCCCTTCGAACCACTCTTCACCCCTTATTTAGATACAAGTACTAGGAATCTTCCCTATAGATATAGTTCAAGTACTCCCCCAGTTCTAAAGAGTAATCACTAGTGATAATAAGTTAGTATGGTGTTCTTTACTGAAAATGTTTGCAAGGCACCGTCACGTGTTCACTCTGTTTGTAAACATACGCTTCCTGGCCTCGGGTGGTGGTGGGCGCTTCTCTCCCAGCCATCGTCCCCCATGCTCCCTGAGTGAGGTAGCCTTCATCGAATATTTATTGATTATTTTTACTGTCTAGACATATGATTGAGATAAGATGTGATTATAATATAAATAGATATAAGATTTATAGATTATTGGTAGTACCGGACAGTACTATTAATTCTTATTAAGGATTTGATTTAATCCTCACCGGAAATCATTTGATTGTTCCAATAGTTTTTTAATTAAAATATTCTTCTCAAAGATTCTAGATCCGTGAGAAATCATGCACAAAGCCACGTAGGCACCATGGGCCCTATGGCATACGTGATCAAAGTGGCATTGTCATGTAGGATCCAGATGTAGGATTTGATGAATCTGAAGTGATTCTGATATGATTTTGATATGATTTTGATATAGTGGGTAAAATTTCCCACAAGAAATGCAAACTCAAGAGCAGTAAAAGAGATATTAAGTAAGCACACAACATGAAACAGTGCACAAAACAGGAAACACATAAAGTATATACAGAAACATTACCTATGATACAAGGAAACATGGCAATAAATATGGAAACATGAGACAAAACAAGTCAGAGGGGCCACATAGAAGTTACAAAAAACCAACGCACACATAAATACAGGACCGGAACACACAGGAACCCGGAACTATATAACCTTATTCATAAAAGTAACTACAATAATAAAAGAAGAAAAAGCATGAAATGTGGAACAAAACAAAAATCCCCAAAACCACACACGGACACACACTGGAACAAAACACCAGAATGTGCAGGAACCGGAAAACAGAAACCACAACCACACACCCATACTTCTAAGCACAAACATCGGAACACACAGGAACCGGGAACAAAAGAAGCCCAACCACACACATGCAGACGCAACCACAAACACCACAACTACACGTTCATGCACAAGAACACAACACAGGAACCCACAGGGACCGGGAGTAACAGCAACAATGTCAATAATGCAAACCATATTTCTCCAGAAACTCACACCCCAGATACTGACGAATGTATTCATTCCAAATCAGCCACTCCTCATGGTATGGCGGACGTCCCCAGGCCAACGCGGGCGCCCTATAAACTCTGGAACTACCACGTCATGCGGCGATTCGGCCGGAGACGACCGCACCAGAGCAGTGGACACTGAAGACGATGGCTGGAGAGGCGATAACTCCACCACCGATGGAACAGGAGGAGGGGGCAAGGAATCTATCTAGTGAGCATCCTTTTTCAGGACCATTACCAACTCACGAGGCCTACCAACATCCTCGGCAGAGGGGACCACCTCAAACGGGGAACCGAAACAACCGTATGCGGGCAAGGCAGCCGAATCAGGAACCACAGTCCCCGCACCGGCCCCCACCTCCACAACAGGGTCCATGCCAGGGTTCACGTCAGGGTCCACGCCAGGGTTCCCGCCACACGCTGGCACCACACCAGCCCCTACATACCAATACCACACCGCACAGAGGAAAAGCCCCAAGAGTCCTCAGAATTACGCACGTCAGCCTACTCACGATGGGGCGACACACTCCAAACCTTCAGAAAACGTTTAGACACAGGCCGTTGATCATCAGAAGTTTCGCCAACGGCAGGAGGTGCCCGAGCAGAGCCTCTGGCTGGCTGCACCACACCACGCGCAAAACTCGATCCCGAAGCACAGCAGCTTCGAAGACTGAGGGGGCTACAATACTACAACCCACAGGTGGCACCGAAACTGGAGACAGGATAGTCAGAGCCAGGGGAGGCGAGGAAACTAGTTGCGGGGTCGGCACGCACCACCACTCCTACACCGACACTACCAACTACAACCTTGTTCACGCAGGCCAAGGAACTCTGCAACAACACAGGGGTAGCAGACGGCAGTGAAACCTCCCCTACCACACCATCACAAGGCGACAGGGCGACAAGGGACAGGACCATTGCCGTCCACCGCCTTGTGTCCCTTTAGGCCACACTGGAAACATGTCCGGGGTTGCCCAGCATGAAAGGTATGCCTGATGTAATCCATCAATGTGACAGTCGACGGAACAGGAGACTGAAGACGTAGAACGATGGTCCGGGTCCCTTTCGAGACCCCCCGCTGTCTGCCTCCTGAAGAGACAACGTTCTTCCGTAGGGACACCACGGGGCCCACATTTTATTTTGCTTTATTTGATATTTTAATTGTTACAAGTTACACATTGATGAATACACTGAGAGGTTAGAGGGTATAGATCTCTCGGAGCTCCTCAACTTCCAGACTGGACCCGAGGACACAACAGTCGTTTCCGCTCTGGACCGCCACACTGAGGTGCTGAAAAAGGAAACTGGCAGCATCTTTTGTCTCTGATGGAGAGAATGATCCTAGAATCTAATTCTCAGAGAAAGCTCAAGTATATTTCTATATATCACATTGGATCAAATAAAAGTTTCTTAAATCTAAATAAAAAATATTACTATGAAAGACATAATTTACAGGATCCAATTGCGATTTAAAATTACATTTAAAATTCACAGATTTTTTACATGTCAAAATAACTGCAGAAAACTAATTTATTTACAGTAGAGTATTTAGAGTGAATTACAGTATACTGCAGTATAAATTTGGTAACCATGATTTAGGACTAGTATCTTGCTGTTGAATCTCTCTGAGGATTTTAATAATCTCAGGAGCACCATCCCCCGTCTTGGGCTTCTCAAACTCTCCACCAAAATAAGCGTAAACTTTGGTTGGTACCAAGGACTCCACGGCAGTTGTTGGGTCACAGAAGTCTTGACACATGTCTCTCAAGATGGTGATGATCACGTCTAAGAGGTCCTCGTCTCGCCAGTCTCTCTTCTCCTTGCGTTTGCGTTGCAGCTGATTTAGGAAGCTGTTCTTCACAGCAAATCCTGCTGGGATCATGATTTTCCACTTGCGTGAATCCCACCAAGTATAGTTTGCCTTTACTTCTCGAGGCATCCAGGGCTCAGCCTTCAGGTGAGAGAGAAGAGTCTTGCAGGCCACATAGACCCGGCGCTCCTGGGAGTCCAGTTGGCTCAGGACTTTTGCCTCGGCTCCAGCAAAGCTACAACGCCACTCCCCGTCGGCTGTGTTACACAGATACACTTGACTGATGTTAGCAGGAGTCAGTGGGGGTCTGCTTACCTCTGCTGGCCAGGGGATAGCGACTACAGGAACCAAGTCTATGCCAATCAGCAAAAGAGGATACTCTTTGCCCTGCCAGGCAAGTGTCAGTGCCACACCTACCTGAGTTCTGGTCACCCCTGGAGGCACAAGGCTCAACTGACTGCTCTCGATAGTGTGAATCTTCAAACACTTTCTTACTAACTCATAGAAGTTATTTATCAAAGTCTTCCCTTGAAGACTTGGATGGTCTGTCTTGACACGAACTCTCAATCTGTGTCCATTATGAGCGGCTTGTTGAGGGTCCAACTCAATTATTTCCACTTTAATTCCAGGAACGTTTGACAACACAACGCTTAAGTCGAACTCATCTGGTGCATAGAGGCGTGTGCCGTCTGATGTACTTCCTACAGTGGTTAGCTTCCCCTCGTATAGACTGTCAGCAGCACTCACTTTGTTCATTATAAGCTGGACCTCTCGGGTCACGACCTCCCTGACCTCCTTAGCTTCACCTTTAGTGAAGTCAACACAGATATTACTTAATTGACTTGCCATGTCTCTAATATTAACAAGTTTTAGGAGCTCCTTGATTCCTTCAGATGGGTTTTTGAAAACCAGAACGCCTTCGGGCTTGACTTCAGTCTTCATGTAGCGGTGCAAGTAGCCTGTAAAGTTAGAGTTAACACCAGCTGGGGTTGTTCCCGCCGCACTGACAGGCTGATGGTCCTCCAGGAACACCTTTAGCTGCTGATAAGTTGTGCCATGACCAAACATGGCAGCAAAGTGGGATGGCGTATGTCCGTATCGGTCTGCCTTCAGAGCAGATGCTCCAAGACTTAGGAGCAGAATCAAGCACCCTGAGTTGCCATGGGCGGCAGCTTGGTGGAGAGCAGTAGAGTCATGGGTATCGTCGACCACTGTATCTACGTCAAGGCCTCCTATGGTGACAAGAAGATAGACCAACTGCAGAAGCCCTCGCCGGCAAGATACCAGAAGACCGTATGAGTTGACGGCGCGTTCTCGTGCTGAAGCTTCGGAAGGAAGGCGAGTCTTATTCAATGGAGAATTCGTTCGGTAACTTGCAAACAAAGAGTCATACTGGTCAAGAACCTCGTGAAGCTGGTCTTTCTCTTCCTTATCCTTGACCTTCTCTATCAAATCTTCTAATTGTTGTCTCTCTTGCTGATAAATGCTCTGAAATTATTTTCAAAATATGTAAGTTATGAAATATTATTTTCAAATTATGTATCTTTGTCAGAAAATGGCTAAATAGAAATATGTATAACTTATACCACTCAACGTTAAACTTTAGGAAGCAAAAGAGTAAAGGCCTCACCTCCTCCACCTGTGTTCTGTGGTGTGCGGGCAGCATGTCCAAGGGAAGCCTGCCTAAGGAGTCGGGGATGTAGAGACAGGCTCCTATGTGCTTGACCATCAACCTGGCGAGGTCCCAGTGGTGGGCGTCCAGCGCCGCGTGCAGAGGAGTGATGCCGGACTGGTCCTGCAGGAAGGACTTGGCTCCCGCCTGCCTCAGGAAGGATGCTGTCAGAGGGCAGTTATTAGTGGCAGCCGAGACCATGAGTGAGGTGAGGTCAGTGTCTGCCTGAAGAGGCCAGCTGGTCTGCCAAGGGGTCTCGCCTCTAAGACTCGTCACGAGGTGGTCAATACCCTCTCTAAGAGCAGAGTCTTGTGGCTTAAGGCGACGTCTTTCTATCTGGAGTGTGTGTAGGAAGTTCTGTACAAAATATGAAAAATAAATTCACTATATATCTACAATAACGTGATGTATTTATGAAAAACTTTTAGAACAGTTTTGAATTGGTCTGGGGTCAGCTGGTCTACCAAGGGGTCTTGTATCAAAGACTCGTCACGTGGTGGTCAGTACCCTCCCCAAGAGGAGTCTTGGGCCTCACACAACGCTTCTCGGCTTGTAGTGCATTCAGAAAATGTTGCCATTTTAATATTTCAGTTCTCAATGTGTGAATACACACACACACACACACACAAACACACATATATATATATATATATATATATATATATATATATATATATATATATATATATATATATATATATATATATATATATATATATATATATATATATATATATATATATATGTTTCATTGAATATGACCTCATATTTGTATTTATTATTTTCTGGTTTAGGGCTTCTATCCCTCTAACTATTTTCTTAGCATCAGGGCATAGTTGAAATAGGAGTTCTCTAAAACTCATTTTCGTACTTTTAAGGTGAAGAAAAGAAGTGATTTACTATAGAGTGTATTACACTTATTTATACAATTAGCACAACGTTTCGAACCTCCATGGTTCATTCTCAAGTGAACAGATCTTACAATGCTGGTTGATTTTATACCCGCACTGGGTCAGGTGATAATAAAATAAAGGTGAAAACATGGGGGGGGGGGATACATAAGGGATAAATGTGAGTTGAAACATAGAGGTAACTGCAGAAGGCTTATTGGCCCATACGAGGCAGCTCCTATCTAAACACAAAGATTAATCCAGTGTAATTGGCCTGTTATGTTGGACATTGTCTTCTGTGTTGGCATCGTTATGTTCTGGTCTTGTCCTTACTCTCATGGTGGGTAGAGTAAATAGTTCCGTGATTTGGGTGTTCATGGTAGGTCGTTCTATTCTTATGTGAATTGCCTCAAGAATTTGTAATCTTTTTGCATCTTGGGTTTTGTCTATTATGCAGGTATTCTTGTTCAACATTTCTCTTGTTAGAGTGATGTGATGTTACCACTCGACCAACACGACCGGACAAAAGAGGATGGTAGCCGAGGCTATTTCCATCCCCCCGCCGGCACTCGGGTGGTAATCTTGGGTATGGTATTTTATCAAATCACCTCATTCTTTGGGGCACACGTGAGGAACACAAATGTGAACAAGCCTGAACGGTCTCCAAGCATATATGCCAATGAAAACTCACACCCCAGAAGTGACTCGAACCCATACTGCCAGAAGCAATGCATCTGATGTACAGGATCCCTTAACCACTCGACCAACATGACCGGAGAAAAGAGGATGGTAGCCAAGGCTATTTCCATCCCCCAGCCGGCACTCGGTTGGTAATCTTGGGCATGGTATTTTATCAAATCACCTCATTCTTTGTTTTTGTGAGTTTTCAGTGGTGTATATGCCTGGAGACCGTTCAGGCTTGTTCGCATCCCACAATCTCCCACTCCCCCCATCCCGTCGTCCTCCCTACCATTCCCCCTCCCCGTCCCCTAGTCCTCCCCACAATTACCTCTCCCCTGTCTCGTCGTTCTCCCCACCATCCCCCCCCCTCCCATCCGCTCGTCCTCCCCACCATTCTCCACTCCCTCGTAAGATGCATTCCCAAATGATCTGATGTTCCCATCAGAGAATTGGGAACATCAAATGACCTGATGTTCCCATCACTGATATATAAGAAAAACAGTTAAAAACGAAATAAAAACAGTTAAAAACGAAATAAAAACAGTTAAAAATGAAATAAAAACAGTTAAAAACGAAATAAAACAGTTAAAAAATAAACAAAAAACTAAACTCACGAAATGAATGTTACGGTAAATAACACAGCTCAATTCCAACGCAATGTCACACAAAATAATTAAATCAAAATTAAAATAAATCGATATATATGAAAATTAAATTTGTCATTGCAATCGGAAACATTGAAATGAAATTGTAACATATTTAGGATAGCGTGAGTTGCTCTTACGTGCAACAGATGGCGTTGTTTCTTAAAAAAAAAAAATGTTTTCACCTGTCACAGGTGGCATCTATACTTATAATTTTGAAATGAACGGTATGGTAAACAACACAGCTCAGTTCCAACGCAATGTCACACAAAAAATTAAATCAAATTGAAAATAAATCATAATTTATGAAAATTCTATTTATCAATGCAATCGGAAAACGTTGAAATGGAATCTTAACATATTTAGTATAGTGAGTGTGTGTGTTGCTATTACGTGCAACAGATGGAGCTGCTTCTCAAAAAAACACGTTTTTACCTCTCACAGGTGTGGCATCTATGTAGTAGATATATAAAAACATGCATGCATTCGAATGGAACATTGTGTCAAAATTTCAAAGCAATTGGTGAAGAACTTTTGGAGATTACATTATGTATATATATATATATATATATATATATATATATATATATATATAAATATATATATATATATATATATATATATATATATATATATATATATATATATATATATATATATATATATATATAAATATATATATATATATATATATATATATAAATATATATATATATATATATATATATATATATATATATTTTGGTAGCAGTCTTTCCTGTAGACATATATTACGAAACGCGCTCAAGTGTTGCGTCAGACTAGAAATAAAAATGAATTTTGGAGAATTGATTTTTGAATTACCTCCAACAGTGAAAAGAAATGTACGAAAGATTGAGAAAATTCGTGTTAGAATTATTAATCTTACTTTTTCGGTCATATTTAATAATATATATATATATATATATATATATATATATATATATATATATATATATATATATATATATATGTCGTACCTAATAGCCAGAACGTACTTATCAGCCTACTATTCAAGGCCCGATTTGCCTAATAAGCCAAGTTTTCATGAATTAATGTTTTTTCGACTACCTAACCTACCTAACCTAACCTAACCTAACTTTTTCTGCTACCTAACCGAACCTAACCTATGTAGATAGGTTAGGTTAGGTTAGGTAGGGTTGGTTAGGTTCGGTCATATATCTACGTTAATTTTAACTCCATTAAAAATAAATTGACCTCAAACATAATGAAATGGGTAGCTTTATCATTTCGTAAGAAAAAAACTAGAGAAAACATATTAATTCATGAAAACTTGGCTTATTAGGCAAATCGGGCTTTGCATTGTAGGCTGATAAGTGCGTTCTGGCTACTAGGTACGACATATATATATATATATATATATATATATATATATATATATATATATATATATATATATATATATATATATATATATATATATATATATATATATATATATATATATATATCGTACCTAGTAGCCAGAACGCACTTCTCAGCCTACTATGCAAGGCCTACTATGTGTACTTGCGTGTGTGTGTGTGGTGGGGAGGGGAGGAATCAGTTGATTGATTGACAGCTGAGAGGCGGGCCCAAAGAGTCAGAGCTCAACCCCCGCAAGCACCACTAGTTGAGTACAACTAGGTGAGTACCAATTTGGTTTAAGTAACTCCTTCAACTTACCCTGGTGACAAGAACGCGAAGCCGGATGGTAACGTCATGTGAACGCCAGGCCAGCTGGAGGAGAGAGAGGCCCTCCGAGCAGGTGGTGAGTGGTGCTCCAGCTGCCACCAGAAGACTCAGGATCCTCGGCCTGTTCCAGGTGACGGCGAGGACGAGGGCGCTGGTGTAGAAGTCCCCCATGGGCTCGAGGGGCGCTCCTGAGCGCAGCAGCCGAGAAGCTTCCATCACGCTGTCACCAGCACTAATCAGCATTAGAAGTTCCATGTAGAGTGCTGGAGGGGATACGCCTGCCTGGAAGATCTCGTATATTAGACCACAAGCACGCACACACAGGCGCCAGTGTTTACCTGTTATACCTCAGACACGTGATTTATGTGAGTCATAATTTTTTTTTACGAGACATCAATACTCACCAGCCGCCTAAAACAACATCTAGAAACAAGTAACACTAAATGGGCCAGCCAGAGGCTTGGGGCCAGTGCAGGAAAATCCATGAAAAAATGAAGACCGTCATAATAGATGATATATGATATTGAGGTATATGAACACCAAAATACAACGTTATATGATTTAATAATGAAATTACATTAACATAATTTCACTATGTTGGTAGTAATGTTCCCCATCGACCCCCCCCCCCACCCCCTTCAATACTCAATGAAACAACAAAAATGTAATGAATCACCCCGTGTCATCATTGCCCAGGCGTGTGCCTAAGGACTTCTGAGGAGCGGGTTCGAACCCCTTGTAAAGCCTTAAGATTTATTCATGATACTTTAATCCTGGGATGGACTATGATCGTCCTCATTGTGAACTGATGTTACTGCTATTTGTAGCAAGGTCTGAACAATCAGGCCTCAAAACAGCATGCAGTCAGGCAAATAAACAATCAGCCTTAGCATAACATTTTATCCCCATTTCAATAAAGTATGACAGTAAAGGGGGATGGTCAACAGTTAAATATAAAGGGCAAACATTACAAACCTGAGGGTGTGTAGCCTCTATGATGGTGCTTGCCAGGTCCTCGTGGGATGCCATCCGTGCCAGGTCAGCTGGAGTCTGCCCATCATAGGTCACCACACTGGGCAAGGAAGCACACGTATCGATCAGGGTATGTACCACAAGCTTATGGCCCAATATGGCTGCCCAGTGGAGAGCTGTCAGACCCTCACTGTCCTGATAATGTCCATCACGGTTTTCTGGGACATTTTCTTGAATTAATACGAAGTTTTTCTCGCGTACCCAACTCAAAGTCTTCACACCTTCAGCCTCGTAATCATCCCAACTTCTCTTCTGGAAGTACAAATTGGTTTCATTTCTCGTATATGTGAAGACCCTTCGATTTAGAGGCAAATTTTAAACATTCATTATTGATGCTATCTTTAAGCAGCAGGTATGTGGGAAAATTGTTGTGATTGATATTAGAGTTGAACTGTGGGAAATTTTCCCACTATGTCTATTTCATTATCTAAGAAATATTTTATTTCTTTATCATATCTAAATTATATCAAAATCATATCAGAATCACTAAAGAATCATTATATTCTACATGACAATGCCACCTATGATCACATTCACTATAGGGCCCTAGGTGCCTACGTGACTTTGTATATGATTTCTCAAGGATCTAGAAGCTTCGAGAAGAATATCTTAATTAAAAATTACTGGAACATGAATCGATTTCTGGTAAGGATTAAATCAAATCCTTAATAAGAATCAATAGTACAAGCAAGTACTACTTATAATCTTGAAATCCTATATCTAATTATATTATAATCACATCTTATCTCAATCATATGTCTAGATAGTAAGAATAATCAATCAATATTCATTGAAGGCTACCTCGCTCAGGGAGCATGTGGGGACGATGGCTGAGAGAGAAGCGCCCACCACCACTCGAGGGGAGAAAGCGTTGTTTACAAACAGAGTGAACACGTGTGACGGTACCTTGCGAACATTTTTCGGAATAGGACATTTACTAAATTATCTTTATCACCAGTGATTACTCTCTAGAAATGTGGGCGTTCCTGGACTATATATCGATAAGGAAAAATTCCTATTACTTTATCTAAATACGAGTGTAGAGTGGAGCACACCAAGTGACGGCGCCTCCACCTCCACCATCAACTTCATCTTATCCTACTGCAAACTCAATTAAGGACATAATCAATTAGCAACGTTATCAGAATTTTAAACAGCAAAGCTGTGACATAATATATAGTGTCACAGCTCTAAGCTCTACCAAGATCCAGTCTGGCAACTTGTTAGATGGCACCCGGCACTCAGACATATGTATATTGAGTTATTGTGGTATGTTGATTGGTCAATTACATGCTTGTATAACCTTGATATATCCAATAAATCTGTTTGTTGTTACAGGGCGGGGCAATACCCCATATTTTAGTAAGTTTTTATTAATTTTTCAGCAACTGGAGCTTTTCAATTTATTTTGACACGCATGAGATACACAACCTCAGTCATTGTATCTTGACACTCATGAGGTACTCAACTTCAGTCATTGAAAATCAAGCTCAACTGAAACTCTTCATATAAATTGAATATATCTTTATATATAATTCATAATATACATAAATTAACAATTGCTTACTTAGTAATCTTTAATTTATCATATAAGTTTATCATACTGAATATAATTTTTGTACTTAGTTACCAGTACATGGACCACATTCATGGTTCTTTAATTACACATTCATATGTGTACAACCATATGTACACAATCCAGCCTAGCACCATAACTACAAAAGCCAATATTCACATACTAATAAACACAACAATTTGTATTATAGAGGTATGATATATGTAAATATACAATTAAAGGACCTTATATGGTCTAAGTGTAATGATGTAACCATCTTGGTTCAAAGGATTATATTCAATATGATAAATTTATATGATAAATTAAAGATAACTAAGAAAACAATTGTTAACTTAATGAATATTATCTATTATATATTCAGATATATTCAATTAATATGTAGAGTTTCAGTCGAGCTTGACTTTCAATGACTGAGGGTTAAATAATTAATGAGTGTCCAGATAAATTGAAAAGATTCAGTGGCTGAAAGATTATTAAAATCTTACTGAAATATGGGGCGTTGTCCCCTCACTGTAACGACAAACAGATTTATTGGATAGATTAAGGTTACAAAAGCATGAAATTGCCCAATCAACATACTACAATAACACTCAATATATTCAACCTGAGTGCCCTTGCCATCTGACAGGTTGCCAGACTGGATAACTCTCGTGTAGAGTTCAGGCACTTTATTTTATATCACAGCTTTGCTGTTTAATATTCTGGTAACTTTGCTAGTTGATTATGTCATTCAGTAGGATTAGATAAAGTTGATTGTGGAGGCAGCGTCACTTGGTGTTCTCCACTCTACACCCTTTTTTATATTAAGTACTAGGAATTTTTCCTTTTAGATATAGTCCAGGTACTCCCCCTGTTCTAGAGAGTAATAACTGGTGATAATGATAAGTTAGTATGGTGTCCTTTACTGAAAATGTTCGCAAGGCACCATCACAAGTGTTCAGTGTTTGTAAACAAAATGCTTTCTGCCTTTGGGCGCTCCAGTCGTGGGTGCTTGAAGTCCGAGTTCACTCCACGAATGAGGTAGCCTTCAATGAATATATATTGATTATTTTTACTGTCTAGACATGATTGAGATAAGATGTGATTATAATATAATTAGATATAGGATTTAAAGTTTATTTGTAGTACTTGAAAGTACTATTGATTCTTATTAAGGATTTGACTTACTCCTCACCGGAAATCGATTGATTGTTCCAATAGTTTTTTAATTAAGATATTCTTCTCGAAGCTTCTAGATCCTTGAGAAATCCTGCACAAAGTCACGTAGGCACCATGGGCCCTATGGTGTACGTGATCATAGTGGCATTGTCATGTAGGATCCAGATGTAGGATTTAATGAATCTGAAGTGATTCTGATTTTGATATGATATAGAAATAATACATTTCTTAGATAATAATGTTGATATAATGGGTAGAATTACCCACAAGATAGGAGGCGACAGCGGTAAACCAGTATGAGTATATAGCACATAAGGACAAGGAGTTGGGATTCGAGGAAGGGCTGAAGGAATGGTGACCAACCACTTGGACGGTCGGGGATTGAACTCCGACCTGCATTAAACGAGGCCGTCGCTGTACCGATCAATCAATTGTTTGAACACCATTGCCATCTGTATGGATTAATTATTAAAAAAAAATATTAATTTTGTAACAGTGACACTGAAATTTATTTTATTATATATCTTGCATTTAATGGATCCAAAATGCAAGCCGTCTGTGTATAATGTGGGAAAAGAGGTATGCACAGATGAAAGAAGGATCACGTCATCAATCTACGGTATAACTTACCAACATTTGTAGTATAGGTTTGGGAGAAGTCCTCTTCGTGCGTTGGGGCATCTTGCGCAGGAGCCAAGCTGTGTTGTGCTTGCCCCAGGCCTCGGCTATGTCCTCTGGCGACAGGCCAAACTCGTCCCTTTCCTCCGGGTTCAAACCGGCCATGCACAGTTCCTGAACAGCTTTTTCATTTCCGGACATGGCCGCCATATGCATTGCCGTGAAGCCACTGCTATTGAGTGCTCGGGAGTTGCAGCCTGCGTCCAATAACAGTTTCATAACCTCGGTGTTATCAGTAGAATAACTCAAGACAGAGACATGTAGAGGGGTGCGCAGAGTGCGGTCTTGGGCGTCCAAGTCGGCTCCTGCGTTGATCAAAGCTCTCGCACAGGACGTACGTGCACGCCTCGCAGCCAGGTGCAGCGAGGTCACATCTGAAGTGTAGATGTGATAAGTATTAAGAGTAAACGCTTAGCTAGTATTAACAAGTGATACTTGGAAGATATTATCAGAGGGAGGATTTACCAGCTAGCTTTTTAGCCTGCGCTAGTGCACACGCACTCTGAGATACATGGATATGGCACATAGCATGGTATATATTGAACCCACAAAAAATGCGCACTCCACCACTCTGTTGGTGGAGTGCACACGCACTCCACCAACTCGCTTCGCCGCCTACCCTGTGTACGTGGCGCCCGTGTTCACCTATCCTGCATCCCGTGTTTCACCGGGTCACACACGCGTGGTCGCCATGACCACGTGGGTGATCTTCATGTCTTCAGTCTACTTAAGCTTCAGTAGGGAATGAGTGGATGTGTAATTGAGGAGACCGGTCCTAACGTGAGTACTCTATATATATATTTGATGTAGATGTCTCTAGACTGACGTGAAAGTCAGGTTCCAGCTGCAGTTGTCCATAGCACCTATTTAGGTGAGGAAGCAAGGCTGCAGGGAGATGCACCTGTTGAGAACGACCACAGTAATTGGAGGACATTGCTGTCAGTCAAGTCGTTAACGTGTGTATGAATTCACCAGGGAACACAATCAGATGTATATGTAGTACAAATTGTGTGTTAACTGGTTCGGTTAATTATACCGTTCAGTGGAGATATTTCCATTGTGGTTTTACTCTGTATGGTTCAATATATACCATGCTATGTGCCATATCCATGTATCTCATTTCAGGAGAAGCCAGTATCCGGCAGAGGTAAGGAGTGAGCAGTAATGTCACCCTGGGTGTGTAATTGCTGCATGATTTTTCTATTGCTGTGTTTATATCGGTATGTGGGATTACTGATTAATGGCGTAGTGTGTGATATTAGGCAGGGATTTATATATATATATATATATATGACAATGTCAGACCACGGAGGAAAAATGAAACAGGAAATTTCCTTAAGTACTTTCGTATATTAAATACATCTTCAGAAGGCTAATACATCTTAATATACGAAATTACTTAAGGAAATTTCCTGTTTCATTTTTCCTCCGTGGTCTAACATTGTCACATTCTTAATCACGTGTTTATTTTCGTGATATACACACACACACACATATATATATATATATATATATATATATATATATATATATATATATATATATATATATATATATATATATATATATATATATATATATATATATATATATATATAGCAGCTCCCCATGCAGGTGATTTCCTATTAGCAACCTCAATGTCAGCAACCGGCACCCATCTCACACCGCAGGCCCTCCGAATTGCCATGGCTCTCCGCCTCGCTGCCCCAATCCACACGGAATACAGGTGTATTTGCGGCGAGGCAGAGGCCGACAGATACGGACGGCATGGCCTTCTCTGCCAAAGGACAGGAGGATGGCATGCAAGACACGGCGAGGTCAATGACATTATTAAGAGAAGCCTTACCACAGCCGGTTGTCCAGCAGAGAGAGAGCCCCATTACCTAATGTCCCGCAACTCTGATGAGCTTGTCGGTCGCCCAGACGGAATCACGGTGAACCCCTGGAAGAATAGTAAACAGTTGGTGTGGGACTACACTAGCGTTTCAACTTTAGCCAATACCTATGTTGACTTCAGTGCTACACAAGCAGGAGGAGCTGCCAATCACCGGGAAGCGGCCAAGTCACGTAAGTACAGAGACCTTGAGCACCACTACAATTTTGTCCCCCATTGCCTCAGAGACACTTGGTGCCTGGGATAAAAGTGCTGCTAGCTTTTTGAAGGAGTTGGGGTCTAAGCTAATCGAAACAACTAGAGACCCTAGAGCTGCCAGTTTTCTTTTTCAGCGCCTTAGTGTGGCAATCCAGAGAGGAAATGCTCACTGCATCCATGGTTCCTGCCCGCCATCTGAGGAGCTGGAGGAGCTGTTCAACTTGTGACAAGCAGCCTTGTACCCTGCAAGTAATCAATATTGTAACTTTTTTGTGTAATGACATTTTCAAATAAAGTTAGATAAATATAAACACATCCCAAAAGAATAGGGGTGGTAGGAGAAGAAAATATCAAAGTGTTCTGTGAGGATCCACAAGGTCTTCTCTGAGTACTCTTTATTTTTTCTCCGAGGCTATGGGTCCCAACACTTGCACCAGAGGTGGTACCCCTTCTAGGTTGAATATATATATATATATATATATATATATATATATATATATATATATATATATATATATATATATATATATATATATATATATATATATATGCAAACAAGCCTGAATGGTCCCCAGGACTATATGCAACTGAAAACTCACACCCCAGAAGTGACTCGAACCCATACTCCCAGGAGCAACGCAACTGGTATCTACAGGGTGCCTTAATCCGCTTGACCATCACGACCGGACATAAGGAAGTGATAGCCGAAGCTATTTGAAGCCCTTCCCCGCCGGCACTCGGATGGTAATCTTGGGCATAGCATTTTATCAAATCACCTCATTCTTTGGTCAAGCGGATTAAGGCGTCCTGTAGATACCAGTTGCGTTGCTCCTGGGAGTATGGGTTCGAGTCACTTCTGGGGAGTGAGTTATATATATATATATATATATATATATATATATATATATATATATATATATATATATATATATATATATATATATATATATATATACATATATATATATATATATATATATATATATATATATATATATATATATATATATATATGTATATATATATATATATATATATATATATATATATATATATATATATATATATATATATAAATCCCTGAAATCTATGTACATAAAAATGGAAATGTTCGATTGTTCAAAATCGCTAATCTCCGAAAGTTCTTCACCGATTGCTTTGAAATTTTCTCACAACGTTCCATTCGCATCCGAGCAGGTTTTTATATACATATTATATAGATGTCACGTCTGTGACGGCAAAAAAACATACTTTTTCCGAAAAACTGTGTTTTTCATGTGAGGGAAATCTTCGAAACCTCTTTACCGATTGCTTTGAAATTTTGACACAACGTTGCATTCGAATAGGCGCGTCGTTTTATATATCTACTATATACATGCCTCACCTGTGACAGGAAAAAAACATGCTTTTTTTTAAAACAGTGCCATATGTTGGACGTAAGAGCAACATACGCTGTAATCTCCAAAAGTTCTTCACCAGTTGATTTGAAATTTTGATAAAACGTTGCATTCGAATAGGCGCATCTTTTTATATACCTACTATGTAGATGCCACCCCTGTGACAGGTAAAAACATGCGTTTTTGAAAACAGCGCCATCTGTTGTACATAATGGCAATATGCACGCTATACTAAATATGTCACGAATTCCATTTCAATATTTCCGATTGCGTTGATAAATTTTATTTTCATAGATTTCGATTTATTTTACTTTTTGTGAATTATTTTGTGTGACATTGTGTTGGAATTGAGCTGTGTTGTTTGCCATACCGTTCATTTTGTAAGCATAAGTATAGATGCCATACCTGTGACAGGTAATACTTATATGCTTTTCTTGAAAAACAGCGCCATCTGTTGCATGTAAGAGCAACACACGTTTTATACTGCATATGTTACAATTCCGTTTCAATGATTCTGATTGCATTGATAAATTGAATTTTCATAGATTTTGATTTATTTTCATTTTGATTTAATTATTTTGAGTGAATTGTGTTGGAATTGAGCTGCGTTGTTTACCAGACCGTGATTATAATTTATTTTTATATTTTTTCATATTTTCATTTCATTTTTAACAGTTTTTCTTATAATGGAGTGATGGGAAAATCAGATCACTTGATGTTTCCAATTTTCTGATGGGAACATCAGACCATTTGGGAAGGTATCGGATGAGGGAGTGGGGAATGGTGGGGATGGAAGTGAAAAATTGTGCGGAGGACGAGGGGACAAGGGAGGGGGTAATGGTGGGGAAGGACGGGGGGATGGTGAAGTGGGAATGGTTGGGAGGCCGAGGAGACGGGTGAGGGGGAAATGGTCGGGAGGACTGGGGGACAGGATAGGTGGCTGTGGCTCAGCAACGCACGTGCGTTGCTGAGGGACTTGCTTAACTGTCTCAAGTGAACAGCTCCTCCTCCTCCTGGCATTCCATGTCCAAACAAGAAGATTAACATTTGTCAACCCTTAAAATCTTACGTTATCTTGCTGGTGCAAAATGGGGAAATCTTTTAAGAACAGTAACAATATTTGACAAATAGTGTTTTCCTAACTCAAACAATGTGGGGTTATTATTCTACACATATTTCTAATGTCTCTCAGGAGTTCACATTCACGTAAATAGTGGTCAAGGCGGTGTCCGTCACTTTCATCACAGATTCTGCAACTCTGCTGCTCAACTGTTGTTTCCATTCTGAATCTCCATGGATATTTGTATCCAAGACGGATTCTCGCTATTACTTATTCTCTCTCGCGGTCACCTCCTCTTCGTCTATAATAATTGGGATTGCCAGCTGCAACCATGTTGTACCATCGTACGGATTCACTGGTTTGTGCTTCCATCCTCTTTTCCTCAGTTACCTTGTCACGGTTAAATTGCCTGACAATACCACTAATTTGTAGAAGAGTCTTGGGTTTGAAGTATTCAATATGGTCACCTTCAGTGCCTTCAGCAGCCAGCACATCTGCTAGTTCATTTCCACAGATTCCATCATGGGAGGGGATCCAAAAAAACTTGACGACTCTTCCCTGGTTGGTTAGTACCCTTACAGCTCTCTTAATTTCAGCGGCTATTGCAAGGTTTTCTGCCTAATTTTTACTTAGGCTTTATAGCGCTGCATTTGTAGTGTGTATTAGCAGCCCGTCCTCCAAAAATGGGGAGATAAATGTAAGAGCACAAGTAAGTGCAAATATGTACTATTCATAGCAGTCAGAAATTGCACTTATTTTCACTTAGTATTAAACCGTACCATCAAATATATTGTGAATATTTGAATTTATCGGAAAAACTAAATAGAAAACCATAACCTAACCTAACCGGCTTAGTGTTTGAAGATAAGCACTTTATTGCTTCATAATTACAATTATTACTAAACCTATAGCTAAATTAATATTACAGTTTTATAAAAGGAATAAAACAAAACTAAAATATACCCATAAATTGTAAAGTAACTCAAGATATTTTCAAATTTTGTATAAAATCTCTATTGTTAAATAAAACTGAAAAAGAAATTTCTGATATTTAAAACTTGTATATAATAAACTTAACTTGGAAACTTCACCCTAAAATTTTGAGTGTTTTAACAGAAAATTAAGAGATTAAATGAGGAGGTAATTGTAATAACCCCATAAGTGCAATTATGTACTATGTATGACAGTAAGGAAATGTACTTATTATACTTAGTATTAAACCGTACTGTCAATTCGAAGGATGCGTTGCTATTAGCGTTTCGTTCAAGGAATTTCGTTTCGTTCCTTAATAGCAGTTAGCTCTGCTTGCATTGAAGAGGCATAGTTCTCAATACGTGCTTTTTCTTCATTTCTGCGTTGAAAGCCATTATTTCTAATTAAGTGTATGCTGCACCAGTCCTGCCATTGACAGCATTAGATGACCCATTAGTGTAGATTTGATCTAGTTCATCTCCGGCTTCTTTATAAATTTCTTCGAGATACTTGTGCCTCATTTCTTGTAGTATTATGGACTTTTTCGTTGTCATCTCATTGATGACAATCCTACATGAGTCATCCTCCCAGGGAGGTAACCTCTCAACAGGCATGAGCTCATGGGCTTGCTCGAGCAGGTGAAATTCTTCGAGGTAGCAGACTGATCTGTGATGCCTGTTTCCTCCTATAAATAACACAGACTCGATTTTTTCTTGGCAATATAATTGTAATGGGGATTTCTGGTTATCTTAATTGCAAGCTTAGCATTCAGTTCCTTAATTCTGCTTTTAACACTGGGGAGGGCCAACTCCTCTCGTAGATTAGACGTTTTGGCAGTTCTTGGAACTCCAAGAATGAATGTCATGGCTTCATTCTGTATGCTTTCGAGCTTTTTCATATCGTTTTGGGCGTAGGTGCATAAAACTGGTGCGGCATAGTCTATGACGGAGCGCACATAAGCTGTGTACACCATTTTAAGCACGGCAAAAGAGGCTCCATGTCCATTCCAGGTCATATCATTCAGTGCCATTAGTCGACTTTTGCATGTTCTTATGAGTTGGTTGAGCTCCTCTTTCTTCCTCTTGTTAGAGCCGACAGTGACGCCAAGGTTACCGATAGTGGTCAACCCATTCTAGTGTTACACCATTAATTTGTAGTGCTTCATTTTCTTCCCTCTTGTGATGAGAGTGTGCTTTTGTCTATTTTGTGGAGAGTGAAACCGAGCTCAATACATTTCCTTCCAAGGTGTTCAATGGACTATTTAATTTTTCCAAGGGGGGGAGCTTGTATTCTGACATCATCTGCATACCCCACTTGTTACGTCCTTTCCGGAAAATCAGTATTTGCAATGGTGTTCATTGAATAGTGTGGGGGCTCAAGACCCCTCCTTGGGGGGTTCCGAGTTTCAGATTCATTGTTCTCGAGACTGCTCTTTTGAAGCAAACCTTGGCTTTCCTCCCTGTGAGGTAATCTTCAATCCATTTCATGAGTCTCCCCTTAACACCCATGCATGCAAGCTCGTCCATGATCGCCATCCGCTGCGCTTTGTCGAAGGCTCCTTTGATATCAACAAATACAGAGTACTTAGTTGTGTCATTAGACAAGTAATTAACTATACAATTTGTCGTGCTCCGTCCTTTAACAAATCCATTGACCCCTTTCTCTAGTCTGCCTGTTTTGTGCAACAGTGGGTTTAGGATGATCCTTTCAAGCATCTTGCATGTGCATGACATGAAACTGATAAGTCTATAATTGTCCGGGTCATTAAACTTCAGTATGCGAACGATTAGTGCATGTTTCCATTGTGGGGGCAACTTTCCACTTAGGAATAATTTATTAAACGGTTGGAGTAGTGGAACCCCAGATACTTCACAGAGTGCATTGAGTATGTCGTAGGTGACTCCATCTTCACCAGACGCAGTACTTTTACCCTTTTTCATGGTCCCCCTTGGTCTATATAAGATACCATGCCGGTCAGTATGGGATACTCTCCTTGCTGGTCTGTATGAGATACTCACCATGGTTGTCTTTGGCGTTAACATCAGCGTGGGCGTCGATGAGAGTGTTGACGATCTGGAGATGGCCGCAGTGCACCGCTACGTGGAGAGGCGTGTAAGGGTGGGATCCCCTGCTTTCAACGTGGTGACCAGCGCTGAGGAGAACGGGCACCACCTCAGCACGTCCCAGATAGACTGCGAGAGTCAAGAGGGGGGCTCCGGGGGCATCCGGATCGTCACTGGGAAGGATGGTGTGGATGTCCCCTCCGGAGTGGATGGCTGTCTTTACTCCGTCTTTGTCCCCATTCTTGACCGCGGACACCAGCGCCTGAGAACGTAGGTTGGGATGGAATTTTGCTTAAAATAGTTTTTTTCTTAAATAGATTTTTTTCTTTAAATATTTTTTCCTATAATAAATTTTTAGTAAAATAAAGAAATATATAAATGTTTTTCTAAACTAAATTTTTCTCTAAAATAATCATTTTCCTAAAGTAATTTTTCCCAAAAAATTGTTCCTAAAGTATATTTTTTCCTAAAATATGTTATTTTTCTAAAATAATTTTTTCCTAATGTAAGTTTGCTCCTGATATATATGGCTGGGCACCATTCCTTTTCACCCCATCCCATCCCAAATCCTTATCCTGACTTCTTCCCTGTGCTATGTAGTCGTAATAGCTTGGCGCTTTCCCCTAATAGTTCCCTTCTCTTCCTGATATATGTTTTCAGTTTTTTCCAAAAATATTTTTTCCTAAAATATATTTCAGCAAGGTTCCCGCCTCTCTGCCCCAATCCACACCGAATACAGGTGTATTTGCGGCAAGGCAGTAACCGACAGGTACAGACGGCATGGCCTTCTCTGCCAAAGGACAGGTTATGTTGAGGTTATCTTGAGATGATTTCGAGGCATAGCGTCCCCGCAGCCCGGTACTCGAGCAGGCCTCCTTTTTGTTACACACCCCCAGGAAGCAGCCCGTATCAGCTGTCTAACTCCCAGGTACCTATTTACTGCTAAGCAACAAGGGAATCAGGGTAAAAGAAATATTTTGCCCATTTGTCTCCGCCTCCACCGGGGATCGAACCAGGAACCTCAGGACTACGAATACGAAGCGCTTTCCACCCAGCTGTCAGGCACCCGTGGAGGAGGTCAGACAGATCGTGGAGGAGGATGGCATGCAAGATACAGTGAGGTTAATGACATTATTAAGAGTTGCCTTACAACAGCCGGTTGCCCAGCAGAGCGAGAACCCCGTTACCCAATGCCCCATAACTCTGATGAGCCTGTCGGTCGCCCAGACGGAATCACTTGCCCCCTGGAAGAATGTTAGGAAATTGGGGTGGGACTACACTTGCGTTTCAACTTTGGCCAATACCTATGTTGACGTCTGTGCTGCACAGGCAGGCGATGCTGCCAATCACCGGGAAGCAGCCAAGTTGCGTAAAGTCTCTGTAGTGGTGATCTTGATCACCACTACAATTTTGTCCCCGAATGCCTCGATCAGAGACACTTGGTGCCTAGTGTAAAAGTGCTGCTAGTTTTTAAGGAACTGGGTTCTAAGCTAACTGAAACACCTAGAGAACCCTAGAGCCGCCAGTTTCCTCTTTCATCGCCTTAGTGTGGCGATCCAGAGAGGAAATGCTCACCGCATCCATGGTTACTGTCCGCCATCTGAGGAGCTAGAGGAACTCTATAACCTGTGACAAGTAGTCTTGTATCTTGCATGTAACCAATGTTGTAACCCTTTTTTGTGTAATGCAACTTTAAATCAAATAAAGTGAGATATATACATACATATACAAAAAGAATGATGGTAGGAGAAGAAAATATCAAAGTGCTCAGTGAGGATCCACAAAGTCTTCTCAGAATACTCTTTATTTTCTTCTCCGAGGCTATGGGTTCCTATACTTGTTATTTATATATATATATATATATATATATATATATATATATATATATATATATATATATATATATATATAAATATATATATATATATATATATATATATATATATATATATATATATATATATATATATATATATATATATATATATATATTTAATTGGGACTACACGTGCGTATCAACCCTGGCTAACACCTACATTAACCTCAGTGTTGCACAACCAGGTGGCGCTGCCACCCACAGGGAAGCAGCCAAATCCCTAAGTATAGAGAACTGGATCACCACTACAATTTTGTCCCCATTGCTTCTGAGACACTCGGCGCCTGGGGTAAAAGTGCTACCAGTTTTTTGAAGGAACTGGGTTCTAGGCTCATTGAAACAACAAGGGACCCTAGAGCTGCCAGCTTTCTTTTCCAGCGCCTCAGCGTGGCGATACAGAGGGGAAATGCGCACTGCATCCAGGGTTCCTGCCCGCCATCTGAGGAGCTGGAGGAACTCGACAACCTATGATAACCATCTGTGTAACCTATATGTAACGCCTTTTTTGTAACAAGGTTCAAATAAAGCAAATATATATGTGTACATACAAAAGAATGGGGGTGGTAGGAGAAGATAATATTAGTGTTCAGTGAGAGACCACAAGGTCTCCTCTGAATACTTTTTATTTTCTTCTCCGAGGCTATGGGTCCCCACATTGGCACCAGAAGTGGTACCCTATAAATTATTAAAAAAAAAAAAAAATATATATATATATATATATATATATATATATATATATATATATATATATATATATATATATATATATATATACAACTAAAAACTCACACCCCAGAAGAGACTCGAACCCATACTGCCAGAAGCAATGCATCTGATGTACAGGATCCCTTAACCACTCGACCAACACGACCGGACAAAAGAGGATGGTAGCCGAAGCTATTTCCATCCCCCCGCCGGCACTCGGTTGATAATCTTGGGCATGGTGTTTTATCAAATCACCTCATTCCTTGGGGCACACGTGAGGAACACAAATGCGAACAAGCCTGAACGGTCTCCAGGACTATATGCAACTGAAAACTCACACCCCAGAAGTGACTCGAGCCCATACTGCCAGATTGAGGTGATTTGATAAAATACCATGCCCAAGATTACCAACCGAGTGCCGGCGGGGGGATGGAAATAGCAAAATTAAATATTTACAATGTTTTAAAGAGTTTAAGTTTATGAGCATACCAAATAAAACGGAGTCTTTTTTCAGCTGATTATATGCTGAGCACAGGGAATGCGTCAGCAGTCAGAGATGGTATACCCTGAATAAGCAATGAAGATAGGGCATCCCTCACCTGTGTGGCGGCGGTGTTGTCTTCCTGTATCATGATGTAGTCTATCTGCGCAGGCAACAGTTTCCTTACAGCTTCAGCGAACCAAGAGAGCACATCTGTGTGCTCAACTGCGCACTCGATGACAGACTGAGGGTAGTAAGCAATGTACACACAGCTCGAAATGGCAACACTGTAGCCAAGTATTTCCAGCGTATTTGTATCTATCTGGTGTCGTAAATGTATTAATTTTCTATATATATATTATATATATATTTATAAATTAAATATAATATATATTCCTAAACTGTATATGTATACATTAATGTTGCCATAAATGACTGACTTACGCCTTTGTAACAATGTTAACTTCAACATTTTCCGGAAGAGAAGCTGGCACCCATCACTCATTGATAGAGTGAGGCCTCATGTCTCGTTTTATTAGATAATAAACAATACTCTTTGAAGCCACATTGTTACTTCACATGTGCTCACCTAGTTGTGCTTGCGGGGGTTGAGCTTCAGCTCTTTGGTCCCGGAGATGTTTCTGGAGACACGAAATAAATACAATATAGCAAAATAAACACCACATTGTTTGATATAGAAAAATACTTTTTGTCAATTATAATTACTGTCCTTTTAAAAGGTTCCCCGGTATTTTGCAGCCTCAAGATATGGTAAACCTGGGGCTTGCAAGATGTTAATGATCCTTTGTTTGGTAGTCTATTCGCATGAGGCTGGAGAGTCTCAACTGCGTCTGAGTATAAGTGACAGCATGAACAACCCAGAGGGTTTTCTTCCTACTGGGGATGGGGGTGGGGGTTGTAAATGCTGTTTTGGCGGTAGATTCACTCAAAGGATGAACAATTCTGAGGGTGTTCTTCCTATTTGTGAGTGTTTGTAAAGGCTGCTATGGCGGTATGTTCACTCACAGGATGAACAACCCACAGGGTGATCTTCCTATGGGGGGAAGGGGAGGCTGTACATGCTGATATGTTCACTAACAGGATGAGTGACGCAGCCCGACAGGATGAGTGACGCAGCCCAATACTGTCACTATGACAGTTAGATTAGCATTTTAAAAGCCCACTTCTGTGATTGAGAGTTCAATAAATCACTGAACTACATGTTTAACATATCTCTAAACATGTTCATGGAGGACAGAAGAAAATGTATATATATGCTGGTGACCAAACCACACTTCAGAAGATGGAGAAATGGCGACGTTTCGATCCATCCTGGACCATTATCAAGTCGTATGTGAGGGAGAGAGAGTGATTGATGGAGATTAAGCCACCCAAGATGGGGCACGGACATGAATAGCCCGTAAAAAGAGATTAATTGATTAAGATTAAATCACCTAAGAAGAGGCTCGAGCATGAATAGACCGTAAAAAAAGAGAGGACGGAAGGAACGGGCAATACATAAGGAAAGATGAGATGAGAAGCACGTAAGATAAAAAGTTAATTACTAGAAGAAGGTAAAAGTAAGACGAAAGGTCAGAAAGTATTAAAGGTACGAATGGGATGAGTGTAATAATGGGATAAGGTATTGCAAGAACCTATCTGTATTTCTAATGCTTGCTGGGAGAATATTGAACAGCCGTTATATTCAGACAGTGCTCTCTGCAGGCGATGAGTCACAATAACGTGACTAAAGTATGTTGACCACACGCTAGAAGGTGAAGGGACGACGACGTTTCGGTCCGTCCTGGACCATTCTCAAGTCGATTGTCATTCTCATATTCGACTTGAGAATGGTCCAGGACGGACCGAAACGTCGTCGTCCCTTCACCTTCTAGTGTGTTGTCTGGTCAACAGTGCTCTCTGATTGTGCGTATGGCACCTCTGCTCTTCACTGGTTCTATTCTGCAGTTCCTTCCGTATCTTTCGCTCCAGTATGTTGTTATTCAAACTGTGCAAATTTAGGACCTGACCTTCCAGTATCTTGCATGTATATATTTTTCCTTTTCTTCTTCCTTCCTTCCTTTTTCTTTTACTTTACCCGATTCTCTTTATGTATAACTGTTCTCTTATTCTTACCTGTTTCTCTTATTCTTTCGATTCATCTTATTCGTACCTTTCGTCTTATTTTTCTTTCATCCTATACTTACCTTTCATTTTATTCTAATCTTCACTTTTATCTTCTCCTCGACTTTCATATTTCACTCTCATCCATTGCATTGTTTTCTCATCCACTGTCTTTCCATAACACGACTTGATAATGGTCCAGGGGCCAGATTCACGAAAGAACGTACGCAAGCACTTACGAAGGTGTACATCTTTCCTCAATCTTTGACGGCTTTGTTTAGATTTATTAAACAGTTTACAAGTATGAAAACTTCCCAATCAACTGTTGTTATTGTTGTAAACAGCCTCCTGGTGCTTCGGAACTCATTAGCTGTTTAATAATTGGAAACAAAGCCGCCAAAGATTGAGAAAAGATGTACAGGTTCGTAAGTGTTTGCGTAAGTGCTGTCGTGAATCAGGCTCCAGACCGGAGCAAACGTCGTCGTTTCTTTCATTTTCAGTTATGGGTTGGATATCTACTGCCGCTAACTTGTCGCCTCTCTGAGACACGAAGCCAACACACAAACGAACCCCCTGTCGCAGAATGGGGTACCTATCAATGCCTGCAGGCACACTTGAACCTTGGGTCTCCCACTGCAGCTTCTCGCTACTCGGGAAATAAGTGATGGCTCCTGTAGGGGACTCCTGAAGGCAGTCACACGCAAAATGTCACTGGTAACGTCACAGGCGTTGCTGTAGTTATCATGGCATTATGTCACTGGCGAAACTAATAACTGCTTCTGGCCCTATCGATGCTTCACTGTTTGTTGCTCACTGCAAATCCCCCCATAGAGAAGAAAGCCTTCATCGCAAGCACTGCTCATTCTCAGTTTAGTACTTCACTGCAAATGTCAGCTTACTGCACGCACTGGTTTCCCTCATTTTAGAAGTGCTTCACTGATCGGGGAGTCACTGGTTGCAAGCAGTGATGTTGTTATCCACTGCGTTCTCATACCTCAGGCCCACCGGTCCTCCGTCGAGGAGAGCTTCTGGAGTGGAGCGATCACTGCCTGTCACCGCACAGCCTGGACTTGTGGTTCCCGACCACAAAAAACAGGCTTCAACTCAGAAGCCAACTGCTTCTGAGTTGCACCTCGATCCTGCAGCTTTGGGTAGTTCAATGAAGTCTTGCACCTGAAGATTTAATAGGCCGCTCCTTGCGCTCTCACACTGTCCTAGGAAGTGTGATAGTGCAAGGAGCGCAAGTGTGATAACACATCAACGATATCTCACCACTCGGGAGCTAAGCATAGTTCGTCAACTAATCTGGACAGCTCAAGCAACATCATGTTCCCCTTTCTCTTATCCGGGCTTCCTGCACCTTGTCCCTTCTCGGGCGCCAACATCTCGTCCAGGCGTCAACTCCAACCGTCGCCATGTTTGAAAATGGTCGGTTAGGCTATCCCCCCCCCCCCTCCCTTCAAATTTGAATAAATAAATACAAATCAAACGATATATTCTGTTGGCTTCTAACTTGAACCAAAAGAATCACTGGGTCGTCGTACACGCACAAAAATGCGGAGAGTATGACTTTTGGTGTTCGGAAGAGGCGGGCTACCGGGACGACGTCACAGCAATAGCTGGTTGGTTAGTGTGGGTGTGTAGTTTATCTGTGTGGGTAGCTGGTTTGTTTGTGTGGGTAGCTGGTTTGTTTGTGTGGGTAGCTGGTGTGTCTGTGTGGGTAGCTGGTTTATCTGTGTGGGTAGCTGGTGTGTCTGTGTGGGTAGCTGGTTTATCTGTGTGGGTAGCTGGTGTGTCTGTGTGGGTAGCTGGTTTATCTGTGTGGGTAGCTGGTGTGTCTGTGTGGGTAACTGGTGTGTCTGTGTGGGTAACTGGTGTGTCTGTGTGTGTAGCTGTTTTGTTTTCGTAGGTAGATTTGTTTGTTAGGGTTGGTGGATTGTATGTGTGGGTAGTTTGTGTTGGTAGGCGGTTTGTGTATGTGGGTCGGTGGTTAGTCTTTATTCGTTATATTTCTGTGTGTGTGTGTGTGTGTGTGTTTTGGGCTTTGTGATTTCGCGTATATCGTTGGTGTGTTTGTCTGTGGAATTGTTTGTGAAGTCACTTGCCCCCTCCAAGCACACAGCCACCACGTTGTTTGTATTTTAACAACGTAAAAATAACGTTGTGCTTATCTAATAGTGTCCACGGGGGAGTGAGAGCTACAGCTCTTTATGCCCGCCTACCGAAGGTGGGGTGCCCGCCTTTAACATGTCCGAATTACTAACCCGGTTGTAAATGTTTGCTTAACAACTAAACTGGTTTAACGTTCAACTTCTTTGTCGCATCTGGCCTTAAAGTTGTGGGTGGTGGGATTAGCGAGAGAGCGTGCGGCAGTGCGGGGTTGGTACGAGAGTGTGTTGAAAGCGTGCGGCAGTGCGGGGTTGGTACGCCTGTCCGCAGGAAACGTTTCACAGCAGTCACGTGAGCGAGCGAACAGGCGGTGGTGCCACGTCTCTCTCAGGGGCGTGAACAATACGAACGATACTATTCATTACTTATCATTTTATTTTAGTTTAATTCATCTAATATGCAGATGTACTAATCCTGTGAGTTGTAACGGGGCCCCATACCCATTCTGTGGCTTTTTTTTATTATGCAGTTTTTCTAACAACAAATTAACGAACGCTTGATTTTGTTATGTTTATTTTTTAATATAAAATTATTATTATTATTTTAATAATAATTATTATTATGATAATAATTATTATTATTATTACAAATAATTATTATTATTTAATAGTAATAATTATTATTATTATCTCAAAGGATATTGTTATGGAGTCCACTCCCATTCACAGGATGGGTTTGGGTCCCATTAGGGTCCCATTAGGGTCCCGGTATTATAGTCGGGTTCGTTCTCAACTCACAATCGAGAATACCGGGTTCGAATCCCGGCCGGGAACG
Organism: Procambarus clarkii; assembly: GCF_040958095.1. Classification (NCBI taxonomy): domain Eukaryota; kingdom Metazoa; phylum Arthropoda; class Malacostraca; order Decapoda; family Cambaridae; genus Procambarus; species Procambarus clarkii. The sequence goes on from NC_091171.1 coordinate 35,001,849, forward strand.
AAATGATTGAGCACATTTCCTTAAACCTAATAGACCTGTTCACCTATCAGTAAGTAGGTACTCAGGAGTTAGTCAGTTCTTATTATTTTTGAGGGGGGGGGCATGAATATTTCCTGCGCGGGCCCTAAGCCTCTGGCTGGCCCACTAACTGTTGCTTGTTTCTGTTTTACTTGGGCGGAGTGAGAGTATTTGTGACTCGTATGGTCGCTTCAGTAAGATTTTGCCCCACGTGTTTAACAACAACTTTTGCTCTGTTGAATCTAGGTTGAAATCTTAATGGGTTTGTAACTGTGCACTGTGTTAGATAATGTTCCAGTGATCTGACATTTCCTCTCATCTTCCCGAATCTGTAAGCTTATTTCACATGCACATGGGTATCCAAGCCTGATGCGATGTAGGTGCTGTTGTTCTACTGCTCTCTTTCATCAAAATAAGTAGTTCGTAGTTGGTTGAATTCTTGTACCAGCCCGCAGATCCTGATGTAGCAACTGCTGTGTTGTGGTGTCAGCTTGTTGAAGGATTGCATCCTGGGCGGGGTCAGTAATTCACCTTTGGGAGGGGGGGGGGATGGTACCTGGATATAACCTTACGTGTATGAATACACTCTGGCTTCCTGTCCCGCGCGACACAATGAATTATTATTACCGCTCACAGGATAGGTATTATTATTATCATCATTATTAAATGTATTATTATTATTATTCTGTGAGGGGTAGTCCCCTCAACACTCTGTGAGTGGCGGCGGACACTATAGCTATTCGGTGAGTGGAAGTATTGACATAAAATGCAGGAAAGTTAAGAATGCAATAATTATGCTACTTTCTGATTACATTCTGTGTGTGAGGATAGGCAAGCAGGCAGGAGGGTTACTCAGTAGACAAAATATTGAAGTGTTTGCACGGCATGATCAAGTATAACATTTGAGGCTTACGACTCGTGCTCTGTGATGATATGAAACATTGGTTTGCTGAGAATTATATCATTTATATGTAAAGTAGTATTTCCTTTGTCAATTATTATACATATGACATTTATATTGTATATTATTTAATAAAGAGAGGACAAAGAACTTAGTAGTGGACTCTATAACAATTCTAAGCGGTGTCAATCTGTATTTATTGTTTGCATCTGCAGACTCGAGCAATTAGCTCTTGGACTCCGCCTTTCTAACCAATTTATTTTCCTTTATCCACTACATATTTCTCTCGAACATACACACACACACACACGCACATCCCCAGGAAGCAGCTCGTAGCAGCTGGCTAACTCCCCAGGTACCTATTTACTGCTAGATGAACAGAAGCATCAGGGTGAAAGAAACCCTGCCCATTTGTTTTTAACCTCTGCCGGGGATCGAACCCGGGCCCTTAGGACTACGACCCCAGAGCGCTGTCCACTCAGCCGCGAGGCCGCTAATAAAACGTTGTATTTTGACGTGTACTCTACCTGAGTTGTGCTAAGTGGTGCTCACCTCCCCCCCACCCCATGCCCTGTGGTTGGGGGGAGCGGGTGCCCTGATGCTATATAAAGCCCTACACTCCTAAGTTACAGCAAATAACTATCTACGGGCTCACCATAGCCCGTGTTACTTGGAACTTTTTGTTCCCGGTAGCGAATCTTTAACGACAACATAAGTTACAGCCACGGGAGACATCTCCCGTCACGCAGGGTGCAGTCGCACCTCCACAGATCTAAAGTATCATCTATTGATACTGGTATTGGCTCAAAAGGGCCCCCACTTACAGGCTATTCATGCCCGTGCCACCTTTTGGGCGGCTTAATCTTCATCATCATCATCATCTTTAAGTTACAGCCCCGCTCCTGTGTCAGGTAAGTCCACTACGGGCTCGCCATAGCCCGTGCTACTTGGAACCTATGTTTCGAGCAGCTGAATCTAAAACAACAACAACAACAACCGAAGTGGCAAGGGGGAAAGAAGGGACAAAAAGAAAATAAGCAATAGCAGTTCAATGCATATATCTATTAAAACAAAATTCCTCGGGAATTAGACATTAAAGTAATGTGTGCGCCAACGACTCGTTCAAATAAAAAAATTATTTTCGTTGTGTATTTGAAATCGTTCAGGTACATTTTTAGGACTATTGGAATTGCATACGTTTAATGGAGCAATTAAAATGTATTTTGTTTTCCTAGTTACCGTTCTAATGAGATTCAATACTCTTAAATAGTTATGTAAAGTCACCTTTTATTTCTCGCATAGGAAGAATGAATAATTTAGGCTTCACTGAAGTGAGTTTTGCACGATTTACAGCTTGGTATCGCTGTTGCACGATTTTCAGATTATAATATCGCTAGAGCATAATTTTCAGCTCAGTATCGGCTTTATATAATTTTCAGCTTAGTCTTGGTATCGACATTGCTTGATTTTCCACCCCGTTTTAAGAGGAGAAAACACATTCATTCAATATGATGATTTTTGTAATTTTTTATGGGTTCATGCGACATTCTTTAAATGAAATATAATTTACTGAAGTTACTGTTGTGTCGGCTGAAAATAGCTAGTAATAACTCCTGCTGAATGTATTTAGTTTTCAAAATATCAAAGTAATGTGTTAATTATGTTGTTTGAACAATGCAAACGTAGCAGCTGATTTCATTTATCTTACGTAATTGACAATTTCATTTATTTTCTGGTAATGTGTTAAAATTCAGGTCAATTGATGGAGTTATTATTCTGGCTTCGTTAATATCATGATGCCTGTGTCAACATTTTACAAGTCTGTTGGTTTTGTTGTTGTTTACAAGTCTGTTGTTGGTCTGTTGTTGTGATAAGGTCCAGGATTCATCATGCACAACTATTTACGAAACCTGTACATCTTTCCTCGATCGTGGTGGCTTTGCTTTCATTTACTAAAACAGGTTATGAGCTCCGAAACACTACGAGGTTGTTTATATCAATAATAACCTTGGGTTGTGAACTTTCCAAGCCCGTAAACTGTCTAATAAACGTTAACAAGCTTCCATAATTGAGGAAAGATGTACAGGTTTCGTAAGTAGTGGCGCAAATACATGATTAATCTCCTGAGTTTTTCACTAAGGCTTTCATAAGGTACGTGACCTCTGAAGCCGGACCTGTCGGTGTATATGATCAATATATTCACTGAGAGATGTATATAAGCCGAATATTATGGTTATTACTGTGAGCATAAGTCCACCGTAGAAGAGTCATTGAACTGTAAGCTCGCAAGAGGTGATTGCAGTGATGGAAGGTCAGGTAATCTTTGCTAAGAGAATGCTAAGCCAGTATGACTATATAGCACTTAAAAGGAATATGAGATAGACTTAAAGAGTTGGGATATGAAGACAAGGTTCTGGGACGTGCAGAGGGTGGCCAACCCTTTGGACTATCGGGGGATTGAGCACCGACCCTGCAAGAATCAGGAGAGTAGCTGTACCGCCCAGTTCAACATTTACATTCCGGCTGAAGAAAACAAACATAAAATATTCTTCATCGATACATTACTGTATTTAGGAATGAAAACAGCGGTATCCATTGTATCCTCACCAGCAACACTTAAATATAACATTGCAAACAGCAACACATCTGAGCTGCTTCAGCAACACAGATATTGTGTTGGTATATCACATATTCAATAATTAATACTGTGACTCGGCAGACTTAAACACCTTTGTACATTACCTGTTAATTTGTGAGCAAATTATCACACCAGAAAATAAAATAATAAAATATAAAAACTTTCAATACTTATAATCGTCCTATAATAAAATATAAAAACTGTTTCAATAGTTATAATTTTCCTATAATAAAATAAATAAATATAATAATCAAATAATAATGATTTTTTGTTTAAATAATAATTGTTATTATAATAATGATAAATTAGTAATTAAATAATAATTACATTAGTAAAATAGTTTATCCTAGGATAAAAATACTGAATATAATAATAATAATAATAATAATAATAATAATAATAATAATAATAATAGGATAAAACCCACAGTTATATATTTGTGAAATTTATATAAAGATTTACACCAAGCTGTTGAGTCCTGACACACTCAGACCTTGACAAAGCACACAGGAGAGTGCGAAAGACTTGGTGTAAATCTTTACATAATTTTCACAAAAAAAAGCGTCGGTTTTAATCCTATGTTATTTTGTCTGTCAGAAGACATTATCATTACTTAAGAATAATAATAATAATCATAAATAATAATAATATTAATAACAATAACATTCAGAAACTTTAACAGTTTAATCATCAAGTATATCAATGCCCAATAATAATACAAAATGGGATAAAATATATTTGCAGTATACTCACACTGCTACAGTACACACATACTATACAGTATACCCAACCTGTACAGTATACCCAATCTGTACAGGTATATCCACATTCTACATAATCCCCTTTGCTATAGATAAGTATACAGTATACCCACATTGCTTCAGATAATAATAAAGTATTCCCTCTCTCTCTGTCTCTCTCTCTCTCTGTCTGTTTGTCTGTTTCTCTCTCTCTCTCTCTCTCTCTCTCTCTCTCTCTCTCTCTCTCTCTCTCTCTCTCTCTCTCTCTCTCTCTCTCCCCCTCTCTCTCTCAAAAGGTTCTGATGTTCATAATGAAACTGCTTGATATAATTTTTCTTTGGAAGAAATCACCAATCCACTAAAGTCTTTTCTTTTCCAGGCACTCCCGTATCACTGGCCACTCTCACTTTCCCAAATATATATATTAATAGGAATTAATTCCAATTAATTTAATTGTTAATTGTTAGAAAACACAAATTAAGAATATGTGATGTTTTTAGTGGTGTGGGAGGTGTACAGGACGGGATGGCCCACCTTGCCAGCAGGGAGACCACCACCTGGATATTTGGAATGATTAAGCAACTACCGTCAACACAGAGAGAGGGATTACTGGCAGGCATTTTGAGTACAACTTAAGTCAGATCAATGTTATGTCAGTCGTGTGTGTGTATGTGTGTACTCACCTAGTTGTACTCACCTAGTTGTGTTTGTGGGGGTTGAGCTTTGGCTCTTTGGTCTCGCCTCTCAACTGTCAATCAATTGGTATTGACTGTGTGTGTTTATGTGTGTACTCACCTATTTGTGTCTGCAGGAGAGAGCATTGGCTCTTGGATCCCGCCTATCTAGCCATCGGTTGTTTATAACAATGACTCCTATTTCCCTATCATATCTAGTTTTAAAATTAGGAATAGAGTTTGCTTCCACAACCTGCTCCTTAAGTGCATTCCATTTTTCAACTACTCTCACGCTAAAAGAAAACTACCTAACATCTCTGTGACTCATCTGAGTTTCCAGTTTCCACCCATGTCCCCTCGTTCTGTTAGTATTCCGTGTGAACATTTCGTTTATTTCCACTCTGTCTATCCCTCTGAGTATTTTATATTTTCCTATCATATCCTCCCCTCTCCCTTCTCTTTTCTAGTGTCGTAAGATTCAGTTCCTTCAGGCGCTCTTTATACCCCATCCCTCGTAACTCTGGGACGAGCCTCGTCGCAAACTTCTGAACCTTTTCCAGTTTTCTTATGTGTTTCTTCAGATGGGTGTGTGTTTCGTATGATTTTGAACGAGGATAGTTCCGGAATCTGTTTTATGTAGAATCCTGAGGGTGTGCTAATATCTACAACGTCATGGTATGATCAGTTTATCTTAGTTTTGCTGCTAATCCAAATTTTGGTATGTATATATCTTGTATTAAGATTGCTATACCCCTTGTTTAGTCTAGCTTGTAATGAAATGATTTGTATAAGTTTCTACCAATCAATGTTTTTTTATTTTTATTTATTTATACAAGAGTTCTTACACTCTTGTGAATGTTTCTAACTCTAATAATAACAATTTTGCTTGCTTTGATTATTGTGACACTCTTGTGTAATTAATATACTGTACTTTTTATATACACTTTCCAAATAATAAATGTACTTTATCTGTGAATAAAGTCTTTGATTGATTGATGCTTCGTTAGATCATCTGAAACCTTCCAAGCCTGATTTATTGAGTAACATTATTGTTAGTATATTAGGGGTAATTTAATATTAAATTTAAAGCATGTCATATATAAGTTGATGCTGGACCAGATGTGTGCCTGAGCCTTCATGTGGTTGGATTCACACACATATACGGTTATAAACATGTTAAGATAACATGTTCCAACCGCGAGTCGACATAAGAATGATTCATTAGTGACAAGGAGTGTTGTTCTTGAGAATGGCATAGTAAGCATATGGCTGTGTGAATACTTGAGCACTAATAAAGGCTGAGCGTCTTGTATTGTGGTTGCCAACTTCTGATTGTTTACGAGATTTGCATATCTGGGGAATTTTGAGAACATCGGCTTTATATGTAATAGTAATACCATCAACATTTCTATGGTACTGAAGGTACTGTTGTATTGATAACTCAAACTCTCCTCCCTCCCTTCAATTTATTAGGGCGAACACAATGGCTTAATGACCAACTAAAGAGTATACTTTGGACGACGACAGACCAATTCTAAAGTAAACTCACGGTGTATACACACAAAGAAGCAGAATCTCTCAGTGTATATGGAATATGTATCTTGCCTGCACGCGATGTTTCCCTCCACTGCTGTAGTGAAGCAGCTGTTGAGTATTTCTATTTAAGTTTATCCTCTTATTAAAGCGTTTCTATCTTTTAAAGAAAACTTTTGTATGTATTTTGAAGCTAGACTATTTTATCGTGAATTTACATAATAATAATAATAATAATAATAATAATAATAATAATAATAATAATAATAATAATAATAATAATAATAATAATAATAATTAATAATAATAATAATAATAATAATAATAATAATAATAATAATAATAATAATAATAATAATAATAATAATAATAATAATAATAATAATAATAATAATAATAATAATAATAATAATAATAATAATGAGAAAATCCACTAGGGCTTAAGGTGGGCGCGAACCTACGACCACAGCATTGCCAAGCTGCAAACTTTACCAAAAAACCACCAGAAATCACAGAAAGTCTGGAGCACATTAATGTGATTTCTGTGCGTTAATAATAATAATAATAATAATAATAATAATAATAATAATAATAATTCCCGTTGTCGGGGACAGGAAGCTTGCACACTAAGACTTACATCTAGGTCTCCCTCTATAGGCTGAACTACTGACCTCTCCTAGGATTCAACCTACAACAGTTGACTAACTCCCGGGTACCTATTAGGTGAACAGAAACATCAGGTGAATGGAAATATACCCGAACATGCCGTGGGATCTGAACCCGGGACCTTTTGAATGTAACACCACTACCCGGACAGCTGAGTGGACAGCGCTTCGGATTCGTAGTCCTGAGGTTCCGGGTTCGATCCCCGGTGAAGGCGGAAACATATGGGTAGAGTTTTTTTCACCCTGATGCCCCTGTTACTTAGCAGTAAATAGGTACCTAGGAGTTAGACAGCTGCTACGGACTGCTTACTGGGGATGTGTAACAAAGAGGAGACCTTGACCAAGGACCGGGCCACGGGGACGCTAAGCCACGAGATCATCTCAAGATAACCCTCACAACTTCGCTATAGATCCTTCAGTTAAACGTTCAAACAGAAGGACATGTGTAGTGTTATAGTTATATTTGTGTTATAATAATTCACAGGCCTGGAATGTATACTATTTTAATATAAAATGTATACTATTAATAATAGAATGTATATAGTATTTTAATCCATATGGTTTTCAACGTAACTTTTTTTTTGCAAATTAGGTTACAATATTTAAAATTAATATTGTACGTGAAATTTTGTGTCGAATGTCATCACTGTGGTGCTATTCATTAGTCTCATTTTGAATGAGGACATTTTCCTATTTCTCATTCAACGACATATTCATTGTTCTTATTCGAAGAATTAGATAAACAGATTGTTCTCATTATAGATTAATGCCTCTTCGATGTTCTCTTAAGAATAAGACAACTGCCAGTATTCTGACTCAATTTGAAGACAGCTTCAGTATTCTGATTCAATTTGAAGACAGCTTCAGTATTCTGATTCAATTTGAAGACAGCTTCAGTATTCTGACTCAATTTGAAGACAGCTTCAGTATTCTGCTTCAATTTGAAGACAGCTTCAGTATTCTGCTTCAATTTGAAGACAGCTTCAGTATTCTGATTCAATTTGAAGACAGCTTCAGTATTCTGATTCAATTTGAAGACAGCTTCAGTATTCTGATTCAATTTGAAGACAGCATCAGTATTCTGATTCAATTTGAAGACAGCTTCAGTATTCTGCTTCAATCTGAAGACAGCTTCAGTATTCTGATTCAATTTGAAGACAGCTTCAGCATTCTCGTTCGTAACTAAATCCTCTGCAGCGTTCTCATTCAAGAACATAAAAATTTTGCCGGTAGCAATTTATTAATAAAATATCTGATGACATCTCGGTCCGTTCTTTATCCTTATTACACCACTTGATCGAAACGTCGTCAATTATTTTTTTTTCAAATTAGTGGGTTGAATGAGAGCTATCACAGTGTTCTCATTCAAGGTGGAAACAAGCTTCATAATTCTCATTCGATAATAGAGCAGTTTTGTTCCTCATTGAAGAAGAAAACCTACATTGTTCTCACGTGAAATAATATCTTCATCGTCTTCATTTACGCTATATACATTAACAGTAAAGAAGGCAATGCAACATAATGTGTATAAATGTGTTGTATATGCAATTATGTGCAAGATAATATTACTGTCACCAGCTATCGTGAGCGATATCTGAAATGAATATATTGTATGATGGCAGGTAAGATTGACGCTAAAGATCTGAAGGTTGAGATCACCTTCAGATTATAGGACATGACTGTAGCCTATGGTCTTATGACATGACTAGCCAGGCAGTGATCGTTTGACATGACTATAAACGTGACTGTCAGTAGTGATTACATGACACGGCAAGAGGTAGTGATTTTGTGGTGTAAATATTGGAATCTTTTGGCGACGGTGTCGTGTAATCATGGGGAAATGACAACATTTTGGACTCATATAACAATTATAGATATAGGTTGGGATTTAATGACAATTATAGATGTAGGTTGAGATATTTTGACTATTATAGATACAAGTTGGAATCATATGACAATTCAAGGAGTAGAAGAACTCCCAGAAACCCTCTCCAGGTAAACTCCAAGTAAAAGGTGTAGTTTGGGATCGTATGCCACTTACACAAACAGTGTTAGATATTATAGCAGGTTCGGATCATACGTCGAGATTTGCAAATAGTAATTTTGTACCACTACTTAAAGGAATTTATGTGATACGGGAATTGACTGGAAGAAAATGATACAACTCCCCAGGAATGATCTTGCGAGACGACAATTATTAAATGGTCACGTATCACAATCGAAGACAAAGAAGACACACACACTTAACACCACATATTGCTTAACACAATATTTTAAGAAAATGCAGTGAATGGGAGACTTTCCTGGGTTTAGAGGTATGTTATGAACAGCAGATTCAGTGGTTAACAGTTCACCGACTAGTAAGTTCATTGACGATTTTGTGTTGAATTCTATCTCCTCTTGGAGCGTTAGATTTCTTTACTCTTTCATTGATTTATATATCCTACATAACAATCCTTCACGCCTGATGTAAACACTGGTACAGAAAAATCATGTAATCTATAGTTTCTTGTGATGCTTTGTTCTTTCACTTATGAATGCACGCTGTTGTGTTGATATATATCAACACGTAAACACTTTCTCAGTTTGCTCTTTGGGAATTATGAGTGCAACAGAAACACATACGTAATGTACATTATTAAATACGGACACGTACATACACATAGATGAATGTTTGATATTGAAAACTGAAGTGAGTGTGAATTTGACGACATTCCGTTAGTTTGTGAATTTGCTAATCGTAGCGGTTGTCAGAGAGATTCCTTCTACGATTCAGCTTTCTAATCGAAGATTTCTTGGTGCCGGGAAGGACAGCAGTGAGTTCCTCCAGAGGCACCAGTTCCCTCGCTCCGGGGTCCTTATCATCCTGAAACGCCTCTGAGGACGAAGACTCCTGCTGGCACAGAAGCACGTGAATTCCGTTACCTCCATTGAGAGACGACGGCACCGCGGCACCAGGGTCGTTGTTGGCCTTGTCCTTGGTCCCTTCAGGAGACCGGTGGACGTAGTGAAGGACCTCTGAAGAGCGACGGTTGGTAGCGGCGGCGGCGTACACACACACGGACGACTTGGGTGTGACTCGTCCGTCTGGATCACCGGGATGGGCCAGGTCCGTCACTTCCGTCGATATGCGGGTTTTGTACGTCGACGGCTGGCGGCCACCTGACGGAGAACCATACTGTCAAGAACATGCAATGAACTGTGAGTATAGAGTGTAGTGCCGCTGGCACCCGCGAGCAGTGGAGGAAGAGCAAGGCTTCTCCCACTACTCTCACTACTACAGTTTTCTAAATCATAAATCATAAATTCAATTCATGTAATGCAGTTTTATGTATTTTTTGTAATGTTTTAAGTATACGTTGTTTGAGTGATAGTAAATATATTTATGAGTTAAATTTTCAACTATTTGCAAAATTTAAATTCATTAAATTTTTTTATTAGTTTTCAACGATTTTATAATGTTGGCGAAAAATTTACATGGCTAACTTTACAACTGTGGATATATGTAGTATCTGATAGGCAGAACCACACTACTTGGCTTAGAAAGCAAGGCCTGATTTGCCTAACAGGAAGAGGGACTTTCGCTATTTTCAAATATTTCTTTCCAAATTGGCTCATTCTCATCAATATTAATGTATTATATTTGGAACATGAATTACTGACTTAGTTATTTTAGGTTAAGTTAGGTTTCGATAGACTAGGTTAGGTTAGGTAGGTAAGATTTAGTGTGGAGAAATTTCACTGTTAGTTTTGACACATATATATAAAAAAATCCCCCCTCTTCCCCTTCTGTTTCCCCCATTTTCCCTCTCTTCCCTCTCCCCCTACGTGACCCTCTTCCCTCAGTCTGCCCTCCAGCTTCGAACAGACATACATTTCCATTTAATACTGATTTAACGTTTTTTGTTGTTGTTATTAGCACATTTAGGTAGATATAAAATTGTGCAGCTGCCCTACACTATATGAAGGGGGTACAGGGTTAGTCAGCCGGTTACTGTTACTGTACTTTACTTTACGTTACTATAGCCCCCTGCCACACCTGTGGCAGGGGGCTACTGGTGACGGATCTCGTAATCCTAGGCACTCCAGGTGTAAACTTTGTGAGCAGGAACTGGGTCATGATCTCGCACACAACATCACTGATTATCCAGTTATTAGACTATTCAGACTCATTGGCATGAGGTACCTGGAGCGTTGCAATTGCTTTATTAACTCTTCTGATTTTGAGGATATCCTCATAATGCACCCAAAATTTGCCAGTGCAGGCTACTGAACATATGGAGCTTTATGACTAACCATCGTTCGAGATGGGTCACTTTTAGCATCATTTAGCTAGTTTGGACACATTCTGGTCTCCTCTTCATATAGTCTAGGGTAAGTGCACAATTACAAAGGTACGTAAATGAGTTAATACAAATACAAAAATTAATGTTGCAAGAACTAGCTACGTGATGCTAAACTGTGTCTCTCTCTCTCTCTCTCTCTCTCTCTCTCTCTCTCTCTCTCTCTCTCTCTCTCTCTCTCTCTCTCTCTCTCGCTCTCTCTCTCGCTCTCTCTCTCGCTCTCTCTCTCTCTCTCTCTCTCTCTCTCTCTCTCTCTCTCTCTCTCTCTCTCTCTCTCTCTCTCTCTCTCTCTCTCTCTCTCTCTCTCTCTCTCTCTCTCTCTCTCTCTCTCTCTCTCTCTCTCTCTCTCTCTCTCTCTCTCTCTCTCTCTCTCTCTCTCTCTCTCTCTCTCTCTCTCTCTCTCTCTCTCTCTCTCTCTCTCTCTCTCTCTCTCTCTCTCTCTCTCTCTCTCTCTCTCTCTCTCTCTCGCTCGCTCGCTCGCTCTCTCTCTCTCTCTCTCTCTCTCTCTCTCTCTCTCTCTCTCTCTCTCTCTCTCTCTCTCTCTCTCTCTCTCTCTCTCTCTCTCTCTCTCTCTCTCTCTCTCTCTCTCTCTCTCTCTCTCTCTCTCGCTCTCTCTCTCTCTCTCTCTCTCTCTCTCTCTCTCTCTCTCTCTCTCTCTCTCTCTCTCTCTCTCTCTCTCTCTCTCTCTCTCTCTCTCTCTCTCTCTCTCTCTCTCTCTCTCTCTCTCTCTCTCTCTCTCTCTCTCTCTCTCTCTCTCTCTCTCTCTCTCTCTCTCTCTCTCTCTCTCTCTCTCTCTCTCTCTCTCTACTGTATATGTATATAGTTACCAATATTATGAAAACTCGTAAACATAAACTGAAAGTAAGAATTTTGTGGCTAAGAACGTGTCTCGGAAGGGCTGTAGACATTTCTTTATTTTTGTTTGGCAGGGATATTCCAGGGCGGGCCCTAAGCCTCTGGCTGGCTCAATTTGAACATGAATGTCTATTGAATATAATTTCTGAAACTTTTGTTTTGACAAAAAAAAAGAAGATATGTCTTTTTTTTCCTGACAATTGCTCGTAATAAATATATATAAAAATACGTACCGAAACGACGTCAATTCTTTTATTTTCACATATATGGGTTAAGTGTCTCAATACAGTACTGAATCAATTGGAGGCAGCCTCCTACCCCAAATGTAATGAAATCGTGGGTCAAACTGGCGAACGTCCATATAACCTCCAGGAGCATGAAGGCATCTGAGGGTCATGTACGACCAATGATGTATGCTTGAGTATGCTACCCCCTGCCACTCTTGAGTATGCTGTCCCTGCCACTCTTGAGTATGCTACCCCTTGCCACTCTTGAGTATGCTGCCCCTTGCCACTCTTGAGTATGCTGCCCCTTGCCACTCTTGAGTATGCTGCCCCTGCCACTCGTGAGTATGCTGCTCCTTGCCACTCTTGAGTATGCTGCCCCTGCCACTCGTGAGTATGCTGCCCCTGACCTCAAACATCAACGGAAAGAAGCACAAAATGCCTTCGTTATTCGCTAGGTTAAAGGCGGCTGTTGACTTTTATGAAAGTATTTTAGATCTTGTGAATCCCATCACAAAAGAAAATTGGACCCTTTATGTACTCGTCGTCCTTATCGAGACGAGTTTGGTGAGCACTCCATAACATGTCTTAAAAAACACTCAGAACTATAAATAGCCCTTTTCATCATTCAGTGATCCTAACTGAGCCTTGAGTTTTCAAACGGATTATCGATAATTGACACGAGATCGAAAGCACAGTTATTTTACAAGCTATCTCTCAACTTTCTGGGATGTGATCCATATGACTTGCGAAATGCTAATTCGATTGTGAATGGATAAAACCTTGAAGAGGTATCTTGGGAGTCCATTTTCCCACTCACTGTGATCTACTGCCTGACCTGGTGTTCAAAATGTCCAGAAATGATTCTCAGAGGAATGATATCCTTTTACCTGAATGAAATCTTCCATAAATTAAACAGTACGAGCTCATAAGATTCATTGATCACTGGCTATTCAAACTTTGCAAGAAATATCAACTTGGTTATAAGAAAATACAGGTTAGGAATGAAGGGAACTAACAGGAGAAAGCCCTAATCCATGACGACTATATAGCACTTGGATGGGAACAGGATTAGGATTTGCGATGGGACGAGAGGAAGGATTGGTGTCCAGTTACTTGGACGGTCGGGGATTGAACGCAGATTAACATGAAGCGAGACTGTCGCTCTACCATTCAAACTACAGCCCCGCTCCTGTGCCAGGTAAGTTCATTACGGGTTCACCATAGCCCGTGCTACTTGAAACCTTTTGTTCCGAGTAGCTGAATCTAAAACTACAACAACAACTGCTCTACCAGCTGGTTGGACGAGCTTAGAAATGAGTGATATGCAATAACAGGGTAGTAGGTCAACAGAACACAGCAGAATAACTACACAGCTGGAAACACAGTATTTCATTCTGAAATTCAACACCTGAATACTTGATATTATTAAAAATTTACACTCGTAAAGAGACAACTTAGGAACACTCAATAAAAACTCTGTGAAATCTAATAACTGTTACATGAGCACTGTGTTCAGTGAGTGTGATTCCTGTAAACCCTTGAATCTGCTGATGAAATAAAATTGAGTTATTTTTTGTGTATCTTGACCTTTATTTTATTATCTATTGTTATAGATTTGAGGTTATTATAGAATAGAGGCTATTGACTTTTATTACTTATCTATTTTGGTAGCTTAAATATTGTTAACAACTATTTAAAGCTATTCCACTTGGCTTTGATGGGTATAATTATGTATATATGTGAATATATTGGTATAATTATACAGTGCATTATATATAATTATAAAACTAATTTTAGTAAATCTTGTAAACGAAGGGGATTATAAATATGCATTCATTTACATAATAAAGTTTTCCGATATATATCAATATGAACATTTATACCGTTATGAATAAGGGTATAGCATTAAAATGTTCATTGTAAAGCATATTATATGCACAGTACTATGTTCATAGATACTGTAACAGCGGAGTACCTACGGGCTCACCGTAGCCCGTGCTACTTGGAACGTTTTGATCTGAGTTGCTGAATCTAAAACAACAACAACAACAACAACAGCGGATTAAGTCGATATTTTCTTGGAAAAAACGTTTAAAATTTAAGGTTAAAAAAATGCTGAGAAGACTTTCTGGTCCATAGGAAGCTGATTTTATTGGCCAATACGAGGTAGCTCCTACTTGTAATAACTGTTGTAAAATATATATATATATATATATATATATATATATATATATATATATATATATATATATATATATATATATATATATATATCCTACGTTTGACATTCCATTGATCCTACGTCTATTATGTAATCGAATAATTTGTACCATCAATTAAGAACCCTATTTGACAGTTGATGATTACTTGTAATTGATGTAATTACTTGTGACGCAAAATGATGTTAGTGTCGATGGCAGGAATGTGTTTTAAACATAGTACAAAGATCTTATGTTATTCGTATCAGATGGTGTTAAGCCCATGACAGTGGCAATAAGTTTATTCACGTGGGGAAGGTAAGCTGATTATGAGGTTTAAGCGGAAAGTCAGTTTGACCATTTAGCACATAATTCTTAATTCACATGGAAGGAATGTTGGGACTAGGACCTGGGATATAAAGACAAGGGGTTTGGGATGTGGGAAGGCACATTCAGCACCGCTCTTGTGACAGGTAAGTCCACTACGGGCTCACCATAGCCCGTTCTACTTGTCCCGCTCCTGTGCCAGGTAAGTTACGGGCTTGCCATAGCCCGTGCTACTTGGAACTTGTTCCGAGTAGCTGAATCTATAACAGCAACAACATGGGATGTGGGGTACAAAAAACTCGGATATGGAGACAGGAATCTGAGATATGAGGAGAAAGAACTTGGGTATGGGTGACTAGAAGCATGAATATGAGGACAAGAAGCTGGGATATAGAAACATAATGAAGAAACGGTACCGAACTACTTGGGTTATCGAGGTATTGAGCTCCCACCGTGCAAGAAGCATAACCATTCCTATACCGACTAATCTAAGGGGAAGTGAGGGGTTAGTTTATTCAACAGATGATAGCAACCTTTTCCTAATAATGGGCCCAGCTCGTTACCAGCGTGATGACCTCACATCTCCCCAACTAGTTAGTAGTTAGTGTGTTAGCAATCACCAACCACGCAGCTGCATAAAGCTTTGATATCTGGATGACTCTGAGACGAGGAGCAAATAATTGCTAATTAATATATGAACACAAAAAAGCACCATTAAAACATCTCACTCGTTACGGGCTGGAGCGAAACGATGCATTTAAAAATATAACCTCGTCTTTCAGATATCATCTTTGTCCACGTATGATAGAGGCTTTTGCAAACAAGCTGACAAAGCCCATCGCCTTGTGCGTGACATGAGGCACAGACTGAGGCACAGGCAGCCTTTGTGAAGGTAGATGAGAGAGCGGAGCCACAGCAACACTTAGACAAGTAAACGAATCTTATAGTGTCTGCGACGATTACCTTACATGAAGCTTTTCGCTGAAGATTCTGAGCTGATTCTTCATTCATCAGCCTCATCGACATAGGACAAGCGGAGGCTCTCATGACATAGCAGCTCATCAGCGCCACACACCTCATTAATATGATTATTATGAGTTTTTCCGGTATGAGTATTTCCGTTTTGAGAGATCAATATGGGTCCGCAGTTACGAGTTGCAGTGTTACCAACTATACAGAGGGGTAACGATGCCGACCTTTTGATCAGGTAGCTGTTTGGGTATACCGGCTGACCTGATGCTGCCGATGCTGACCTCTTAAGGAGGTGAGGGTGGAGCTGCTGACCTGACACTGCCGACGCTGACCTCGAGTGTTTGCTGGCGACACTCTGTCGGAGGGACACCAGTCTCTTCCTGACGGGGGCGGTGGACAGCGTGTAGAGCACGGGGTTGATGGCGGCGTTCAGCGGCAGCACAAACACCGCTATCCAGGAGAACACCTGTGTGGGAGACACGGGGTTAGTGTTACCTCGCGGCACCTGGGGTCTCGCGCATCTGGCTCGCGGTACAAGATATTTCAGATCGCCTGTAGTTAGAAGGCTGTCGGAGGAATGCTGGGACTATAGTGTTTATGAAGATGAACATGTAAACAAATCCACAGGGGCAGTGACAAGGATTCGAACCTGCGTCTGGGAGCATCCCAGACGTAGACATCCCAGACATCCCAGAGTCACGTAGGCTGTGACTCGTACGTCAGGCTGCGAGCAGCCGCGTCCAAGAGACTGGTTGATCAGTCCGGCAACCAGGAGGCCTGGTCGACGACCGGGCCGCGGGGACGCTAAGCTCCGGAAGCACCTCAAGGTAACCTCAAGGTAAGGTATCCCAGACACTGCCTTAATCGACTGAGCTACGACAGGGTAAAAGGGTTGAAACCGAAGTTCTACTGAACTTACTGGATTCCGTAGCCTCTCCGAGGCACAAACCAGGCTTTTACACAACAGCCCCCCCCCTGCACCCGAGCTATGTCAATAGGCCGTTCTCCCTTTTCGCCCTTACATCATCACACCCTTACATCATCACACCCTTACATCATCACATCACATCGAGGTTCGAATCCTCTGCCCTTGTGGATTTGTTCATTTGATGCATCACGTTAGTGTGATCTCTGTGTGTGATGATGTAAGGGCGAAGAGGGAGAACGGCCTATTGACATAGCTCGGGTGCAGGGGGGGGGGGGGTTGTGTAAAAGCCTGGTTTGTGCCTCGGAGAGGCTACGGGATCCAGTAAGTTCAGTAGAACTTCGGTTTCAACCCTTTTACCCTGTCGTAGCTCAGTCGATTAAGGCAGTGTCTGGGATGCTCCCAGACGCAGGTTCAAATCCTCGTCACGGCCCTTGTGGATTTGTTCATTTGATGCATCACGCTAGTGTGATCTCTGTGTGGGAAGATGAACATGTGTTGTTTATGTGATGAAGTTCATAACACCTATATACTGCTAGGTGAACAGGGGTATCAGGTGTGAGGAACGTTCCCCAACGTCTCGTTCTGCACATGGATCGGACTCGGGTTCAAGCAGTTGTAAATCGAATGAGCTAACCACTGCTCCAATTCTATCAATGATATATATATATATGTCGTACCTAGTAGCCAGAACGCACTTCTCAGCCTACTATGTAAGGCCCAATTTGCCTAATAAGCCAAGTTTTCATGAATTAATGTTCTTTCGACAACCTAACCTACCTAACCTAACCTAACCTAACTTTTTCGGCTACCTAACCGAACCTAACCTATAAAGATAGGTTAGGTTAGGTTAGGTAGGGTTGGTTAGGTTCGGTCATATATCTACGTTAATTTTAACTCCAATAAAAAAAAATTGACCTCATACATAATGAAATGGGTAGCTTTATCATTTTATAGGAAAAAAATTAGAAAAAATATATTAATTCAGGAAAACTTGGCTTATTAGGCAAATCGGGCCTTGCATAGTAGGCTGCGAAGTGCGTTCTGGCTACTAGGTACGACATATATATATATATATATATATATATATATATATATATATATATATATATATATATATATATATATATATATATATATATATATATATATATATATATATATATATATATATTATATATATATATATAATATATATATATTATATATATATTATATTCACAATATATATATTGAGTATGTGTGTACAATATATATATATATATATATATATGTATATATATATATATATATATATATATATATATATATATATATATATATATATATATATATATATATATATATATATATATATATATTATTAAATATGACCGAAAAAGTAAGATTAATAATTCTAACACGAATTTTCTCAATCTTTCGTACATTACGCTTCACTGTTGGAGGTAAATCAAAAATCACTTCTCCAAAATTCATTTTTATTTCTAGTCTGACGCGACACGGGCGCGTTTCGTAAAACTTATTACATTTTCAAAGACTTCACAAATACACAACTGATTAGAACTTGCGTTTCCCTGATTTTATATCTACATTTGAGTGAGGTGGGAAGGATGATGTGGCATTACATTTGAATGAGGTGGGAAGGGTGATGTGGCATTAACACAAGACAGAACACTAGGGGATATTAATAGGGTATTAAAAGTATCAACACAAGACAGAACAGAAACAATGGGTATTGAATAGAAGTGTTTGTAGAAAGCCTATTGGTCCATATTTCTTGATGCTTCTATATTGGAGCGGAGTCTTGAGGTGGGTAGAATATAGTTGTGCAATAATTGGCTGTTGATTGCTGGTGTTGACTTCTTGATGTGTAGTGCCTCGCAAACGTCAAGCCGCCTGCTATCGCTGTATCTATCGATGATTTCTGTGTTGTTTACTAGGATTTCTCTGGCGATGGTTTGGTTATGGGAAGAGATTATATGTTCCTTAATGGAGCCCTGTTGTTTATGCATCGTTAAACGCCTAGAAAGAGATGTTGTTGTCTTGCCTATATACTGGGTTTTTTGGAGCTTACAGTCCCCAAGTGGGCATTTGAAGGCATAGACGACGTTAGTCTCTTTTAAAGCGTTCTGTTTTGTGTCTGGAGAGTTTCTCATGAGTAGGCTGGCCGTTTTTCTGGTTTTATAGTAAATCGTCAGTTGTATCCTCTGAGTTTTGTCTGTAGGGATAACGTTTCTATTAACAATATCTTTCAGGACCCTTTCCTCTGTTTTATGAGCTGTGGAAAAGAAGTTCCTGTAAAATAGTCTAATAGGGGGTATAGGTGTTGTGTTAGTTGTCTCTTCGGAGGTTGCATGGCTTTTCACTTTCCTTCTTATGATGTCTTCGATGAAACCATTGGAGAAGCCGTTATTGACTAGGACCTGCCTTACCCTACAGAGTTCTTCGTCGACTTGCTTCCATTCTGAGCTGTGGCTGAGAGCACGGTCGACGTATGCGTTAACAACACTCCTCTTGTACCTGTCAGGGCAGTTGCTGTTGGCATTTAGGCACATTCCTATGTTTGTTTCCTTTGTGTAGACTGCAGTGTGGAAACCTCCGCCCTTTTCCATGACTGTTACATCTAGAAAAGGCAGCTTCCCATCCTTTTCCGTCTCGTAAGTGAAACGCAGCACGGAACTCTGCTCAAATGCCTCCTTCAGCTCCTGCAGATGTCTGACATCAGGTACCTGTGTAAAAATGTCGTCAACATACCTGCAGTATATGGCCGGTTTCAAGTTCATGTCGACTAAGACTTTTTGCTCGATGGTACCCATGTAGAAGTTTGCAAACAGGACACCTAGGGGAGAACCCATGGCGACCCCATCTACTTGCTTATACATGTGCCCATCCGGGCTCAAGAAGGGCACCGGATGGGCACATGTATAAGCAAGTAGATGGGGTCGCCATGGGTTCTCCCCTAGGTGTCCTGTTTGCAAACTTCTACATGGGTACCATCGAGCAAAAAGTCTTAGTCGACATGAACTTGAAACCGGCCATATACTGCAGGTATGTTGACGACATTTTTACACAGGTACCTGATGTCAGACATCTGCAGGAGCTGAAGGAGGCATTTGAGCAGAGTTCCGTGCTGCGTTTCACTTACGAGACGGAAAAGGATGGGAAGCTGCCTTTTCTAGATGTAACAGTCATGGAAAAGGGCGGAGGTTTCCACACTGCAGTCTACACAAAGGAAACAAACATAGGAATGTGCCTAAATGCCAACAGCGACTGCCCTGACAGGTACAAGAGGAGTGTTGTTAACGCATACGTCGACCGTGCTCTCAGCCACAGCTCAGAATGGAAGCAAGTCGACGAAGAACTCTGTAGGGTAAGGCAGGTCCTAGTCAATAACGGCTTCTCCAATGGTTTCATCGAAGACATCATAAGAAGGAAAGTGAAAAGCCATGCAACCTCCGAAGAGACAACTAACACAACACCTATACCCCCTATTAGACTATTTTACAGGAACTTCTTTTCCACAGCTCATAAAACAGAGGAAAGGGTCCTGAAAGATATTGTTAATAGAAACGTTATCCCTACAGACAAAACTCAGAGGATACAACTGACGATTTACTATAAAACCAGAAAAACGGCCAGCCTACTCATGAGAAACTCTCCAGACACAAAACAGAACGCTTTAAAAGAGACTAACGTCGTCTATGCCTTCAAATGCCCACTTGGGGACTGTAAGCTCCAAAAAACCCAGTATATAGGCAAGACAACAACATCTCTTTCTAGGCGTTTAACGATGCATAAACAACAGGGCTCCATTAAGGAACATATAATCTCTTCCCATAACCAAACCATCGCCAGAGAAATCCTAGTAAACAACACAGAAATCATCGATAGATACAGCGATAGCAGGCGGCTTGACGTTTGCGAGGCACTACACATCAAGAAGTCAACACCAGCAATCAACAGCCAATTATTGCACAACTATATTCTACCCACCTCAAGACTCCGCTCCAATATAGAAGCATCAAGAAATATGGACCAATAGGCTTTCTACAAACACTTCTATTCAATACCCATTGTTTCTGTTCTGTCTTGTGTTGATACTTTTAATACCCTATTAATATCCCCTAGTGTTCTGTCTTGTGTTAATGCCACATCACCCTTCCCACCTCACTCAAATGTAATGCCACATCATCCTTCCCACCTCACTCAAATGTAGATATAAAATCAGGGAAACGCAAGTTCTAATCAGTTGTGTATTTGTGAAGTCTTTGAAAATGTAATAAGTTTTACGAAACGCGCCCGTGTCGCGTCAGACTAGAAATAAAAATGAATTTTGGAGAAGTGATTTTTGATTTACCTCCAACAGTGAAGCGTAATGTACGAAAGATTGAGAAAATTCGTGTTAGAATTATTAATCTTACTTTTTCGGTCATATTTAATAATATATGTCTACAGGAAAGACTGCTACCAATATATATATATATATATATATATATATATATATATATATATATTGTACCTAGTAGCCAGAACGTCGTACTCGGCCTACTATGCAAGGCCCGATTTGCCTAATAAGCCAAGTTTTCCTGAATTAATATATTTTCTCTAATTTTTTTCTTATGAAAGGATAAACCTACCCATTTCTTTATGTATGAGGTAATTTTTTTTTTATTGGAGTTAAAATTAACGTAGGTATATGACCGAACCTAACCAACCTAACCTAACCTAACCTAACCTATCTTTATAGGTTAGGTTAGGTTAGGTAGCCGAAAAAGTTGGGTTAGGTTAGGTTAGGTTGGTTAGGTAGTCGAAAAACAATTAATTCCTGAAAACTTGGCTTATTAGGCAAATCGATTTGAGAATGGTCACGGACGGACCGAAACGTCGTCGTTCCTTTACCTTCTAGTGTGTAGTCTGATCAACATACTTTAGCCACGTTATTGTGACTCATCGCCAGTACATGTCAGGAGCACTATATAACCTTCCTGGATGACATATTCAGTGTGTGTGGGGGGAGGGTGGGGGTCCTCTCTCATTAGTATAAAAGTTAAAGGCAATCTTTTGAAGTCTCATTCCTGGATCCGATTCCTCTTAGAGAGGATTTGTAGCTAATGCCTTTTTAAGCGATTCTATTATATTTAAATACTTTCCATACCTGTTATTTGGTTTTGTAAGAGACCCATCGTCCAGGTGGCTCATTTGGTAATATTTATATAAGTAATATTATTGCCGATTTCATCAATATGTCTGAGCGAAGTAGAATTAGTATTTGTTATTTAAGAAATAAGTTGAAGATATGATGTATTATAAATGTATTTTGATAGAAGTGTGTATGTGTGTGTGTATTCACCTAGTTGTGCTTGCGGGGGTTGAGCTCTGCTCTTTCGGCCCGCCTCTCAACTGTCAATAAACTGTTACTACTATTTTTTTTCTCTCTCCCTCCCCCTCCCCCCCCATCCCACACACACCCCAGGAAGCAGCCCGTGACAGATGACTAACTCTCAGGTACCTATTTACTGCTAGATAACAGGGGCATCAGGGTGAAAGAAACTCTGCCCATCGTTTCTCTCCGGCGCCGAAAATCGAACCCGGGCCACAGGATCACATGTCCAGCGTGCTATCCACACAGCCACACGAGGCTATGTGGGTTGTGGCTGTGCACACACACACACACACAACTGTGTGTGTGTGTGTATGTGTGTGCACGCGCATGCGTCATATTCACTGCAATAAACAAAACATGACGCAGAGGCGCTAACAGAAAACCATTAAAACCATGTTTCCAAAGATTGGTTTTTTAAACAAACACAAAATATCTCAAGCAATTTCCATCTCAAAACTATTTCCTGTGTTTTCGTTATTGTATATATATATATATATATATATATATATATATATATATATATATATATATATATATATATATATATATATATATATATATATATATGCGAACAAGCCTGAATGGTCCCCAGGACAATATGCAACTGAAAACTCACACCCCAGAAGTGACTCGAACCCATACTCCCAGGAGCAACGCAACTGGTATGTACAAGACGCCTTAATCCACTTGACCATCACGACCGGACAAAATGAGGTGATAGCCGAGGCTATTTGAACCACTTCACCGCCGGCACTCGGATAGTAATCTTGGGCATAGCATTTTACCAAATCACCTCATTCTTTGGGGCACACGTGAGGAACACAAATGCGAACAAATTTTGTTCGCATTTGTGTTCCTCACGTGTGCCCCAAAGAATGAGGTGATTTGGTAAAATGCTATGCCCAAGATTACTATCCGAGTGCCGGCGGTGGGGTGGTTCAAATAGCCTCGGCTATCACCTCATTTTGTCCGGTCGTGATGGTCAAGTGGATTAAGGCGTCTTGTACATACCAGTTGCGTTGCTCCTGGGAGTATGGGTTCGAGTCACTTCTGGGGTGTGAGTTTTCAGTTGCATATTGTTCGCATTTGTGTTCCTCACGTGTGCCCCAAAGAATGAGGTGATTTGGTAAAATGCTATGCCCAAGATTACTATCCGAGTGCCGGCGGTGGGGTGGTTCAAATAGCCTCGGCTATCACCTCATTTTGTCCGGTCGTGATGGTCAAGTGGATTAAGGCGTCTTGTACATACCAGTTGCGTTGCTCCTGGGAGTATGGGTTCGAGTCACTTCTGGGGTGTGAGTTTTCAGTTGCATATTGTTCGCATTTGTGTTCCTCACGTGTGCCCCAAAGAATGAGGTGATTTGGTAAAATGCTATGCCCAAGATTACTATCCGAGTGCCGGCGGTGGGGTGGTTCAAATAGCCTCGGCTATCACCTCATTTTGTCCGGTCGTGATGGTCAAGTGGATTAAGGCGTCTTGTACATACCAGTTGCGTTGCTCCTGGGAGTATGGGTTCGAGTCACTTCTGGGGTGTGAGTTTTCAGTTGCATATTGTTCGCATTTGTGTTCCTCACGTGTGCCCCAAAGAATGAGGTGATTTGGTAAAATGCTATGCCCAAGATTACTATCCGAGTGCCGGCGGTGGGGTGGTTCAAATAGCCTCGGCTATCACCTCATTTTGTCCGGTCGTGATGGTCAAGTGGATTAAGGCGTCTTGTACATACCAGTTGCGTTGCTCCTGGGAGTATGGGTTCGAGTCACTTCTGGGGTGTGAGTTTTACGCACTGTATCCACTACACCATACTTCAGAGCCCTAAAGATGTAGGAATTCTGGGGTATTTAACCAACCAGAACTCCAAACCTCCCCAGGCAATGAGATAGGGAGGGATCCCTCACGTTTTTCATCAAGCCCTGTTATATGGGAGAACTCAGTGCCAATGCTTAATGCACAGACTTGCTTATAAACCACAAGTTTGAAGTATCGAACCCAGAACCTCAGGACTACGAATTCAAGGCGCTGTCCACCCATCTGTCAGGCGCCCACACTGATTGTACAGAAATTTTGATGGTCGTGAAACTATATATCCAAGATCCAACAGCTCTCGGTGCTCAACTTGGGCATAGATATTTCATCGACCCCTCACTTTGTGGGGCCACGTGAGCAACACAAATGCGAACAAGCCTGAATGGTTCCCAAGCCAATATCCAACTGAAAACTCCACACCCCAGGATTCGAACCCAGACATCCAGGAGCACTAAGCACCTTGGCATACCTGGTACCTGGGAAGGAGGAAGATCCTTACCTCCTGGGAGGGGGGAAGATCATTACCTTGGGAGGGAGGAAGCTCATTACCCTGGGAGGGAGGAAGATCCTTACCCTGGGAGGGATGGTGACGCCACAGAGAGAGGCGATGCCCAGGAAGATGATGGGAAGCCAGCAGGCGGCGTCCGTGGCCACAATCAGGGACATCCTCTTGGCCATTCCACCGTCCCCGCCACGGACATTTGTATCCGCCCGTGCCGCAGAGTGCGTGTCCCGGGCAGCCACGTACATCAGCACGTAACTCACGGCGATCACTCCGAACGACAGCAAGTTCAGAACTGCAAGAGGGGACAGCAAGTTCAGAACTGCAAGAGGGGACAGCAAGTTCAGAACTGCAAGAGGGGACAGCAAGTTCAGAACTGCAAGAGAGGACAGCAAGTTCAGAACTGCAAGAAGGGACAGCAAGTTCAGAACTGCAAGAGGGGGACAGTAAGTTCAGAACTACAAGAGGGAACAGTAGATTCAAAGCTACAAGAGGGAACATTAGATTCAGAACTACAAGAGGGGACAGTAAGTTCAGAACTACAAGAGGGGGACAGTAAGTTCAGAACTGCAAGAGGGGACAGTAAGTTCAGAACTACAAGAGGGGGACAGTAAGTTCAGAACTGCAAGAGGGGACAGTAAGTTTAGAACTACATGGGGACAGGCAATGTTACTTTTATGCTTAATTTTGGAAGATATATAGAATGCCAAAAATAGGATAATGCAAACTGAAAATACTTATGCAATATCTTGCTGAACTCTATTATGAGATATAAAAAGTGAATACGTTTTTAGACTAGTCAAAATTTACACTAATGATATGTAATTAATCTTCTTTAACTTTTAATTCTTTGAGGCCATGCAATATCCTAATGGACAACTAAACTTTCTGATTTTCATAGCCCATTGGTCGGCTTGGGTAATGGGTAGGGCTTAGATAGTTCACAAAGGAGCTTCCTGTAAGGAGGCCGAACCTTCGATATGAGATGTTAATAATCCAGTCGACAACAGGAATGTAATGTTTAGGTTCACCGGTTAAAAAAAATCATTCATTTCTCGGTTTCCTCCGGACTAAAGACAAGAATGACTCGCCTAAGAAAATGAAGACAGCGTACTCCCAGCCGCTGGGCTTCTCGTTGGTGATGTGCAGCGCCAGACACACGCCCGAGCGACCGTAGAAGTTATGGAAGTACTGGAGGCGGGTGAGTGGGAGGGCAGCCAGGAGCCCCACCAGCACCCACACCCCTGCCATCACCATCCGGGTCACACTGCCTTCCTTCCTCCTCACGCCGAAGGGGAACTTGATGACGATCAGGCGGTCCACGGTGATGACTGACAAAGAGTGGACCAGCATTAGCAGCTTGGACGTCATCGGCCGGTAAGAAGCACAACACACACACCATTACCGAAAGAATATAAATTCATTGTTGACATTACAGTATCGAGGGAGCCCTCAGACCCCTTCCAGCACAGAGATATCCTGAATAATCACTCAGTATCCGGCCCATGCGGTAAAAAAACAATCATTTCATCCTTTTTTTAAATACAAACATTATGAGCGTTCCTGGAAGAAATTTGAGAGTAAGGCCCTAAGTTATGAAAGCAATATGCACAATTTGAGCCCGCCGGCTCATCGACTTATAATGTCGTGTATATTGCATGAGACATTTTTTTTTATGCTACTACACAGTGAATCTCAGGACGGAACTCAGGCTCACCAACCTGTGAGAGTGAAGACGGAGAGCTCGGAGGAAAAGGTGCTAATGAATCCAGCCAACTGGCAGAGTGAAGAGGTCCTCCAGGAGAGCTCGTAGGCAGCGTAGACCCCGCGGTACTGGAGGTCTACTGCCGCTACGATCACCAGGTAGACTCCCATCAGGAAGTCGCCTACACCCAAGTTCACGATGAGGAACGAGTGCATCTAGTGGAGGGAGAAGTGAGTTGTTTAAAGGTGAGGGTACGATAATTATGAAGCGAGAACACTAAGCCAGTGCGGCTATGAAGCGCTTGGTAGGAATATGAGGATTTGAAGTTTTCACATGGAGGAGAGAGTGACAGAATGGTGCCCTATCCCTTGGACCATCGGGGGGATCGAACACCGACCCTGCATGAAGCGGGGGGTGGAACGACATTAGTCCTGCGAATGTAGCTTCTTCGAATGAATGCCCTTCTTCGTTCATTTCTTCACGATCTCTCTATCTATATTCTTTTTTGCCTTTCACTACATGCAAAGTCCTCCTACTATTCTCTCTTCCCGAGAGTAACATCATTCATTTTCTCGTCACCCGTGTCAGTAGACTTTCCTCAGTCTTACCATGTATCGATTCTTGCTCCAGTAATTTTTTTCCAGCACATACTTTATTTCCCAGTTTGGTGTTGGTCTTAAGACCAACCAGCCTCTGGAGGGTCATTAATGCAGTGACAGAGTTTACTCACCAGTCTGAAAGTGAACTCTCGAGGCATATTCACCGAGAAGCGGAATGCATCCCTCAGTGTATATAAACTTGCAATGTAAATTGCCATATCAACAAACCCAACACAATACACGATATCATATTCGTAAGGGGAAACAGAGGCTATCTTGACAGGAGGCATATAACAGCGTGATACATAAGCGATGTAGTTGAAACTTACAAGTGGTGACTATGCAGTAGTTTAGTAAGTGGTAGTTACATATTTAACTATCACCAGGTCTGCTCTGTGGTGCTAGTGCATTTGTTGACGGCTGTTTTGAGGTATTTGCTCGTCAACATCCAACCAAATTAATTTTCTACGACTGCATGTCCATCTGCTTGGATTGCTCCTACCCGCTCTCGCACAAGACAGCACATATATGACTTATTGCTTATAGTCAATATTTTGCTTATGAATTAGTACATATGTGGTATATTCCCAGTTATATTTTTTCAAGGCCCAAACTCTTCCTCACATACCAATTTACGTCTCACAGTACCCGTTCATCGCCGTAGACAGCAGAATCGTCATGATTGGTTCAATTATAATGAAAATTATAGTTTTCAGGGCCCACATGGGTTGTGAAATTTACCTACTATTGTCCATGCTCTTAGAATATTACAGATCAACTACATCCTATTGAAGGCTCGTAGTTTTGTTTTCAGAAATATTAGTTGTTCTTAGTAAATTATAATAAGCACTATAATTTATTACATTAAATAGAAATGCTTAACCAATCAACATTATATACACTAGTTTGTGCTTTAAAAATCTTTAAAGAATGTATTGTAGGAACGTAAACAGAAAACGATGTTACGTTGGCATGTCTATGTCTACTGCAAACAGGATGGTATTGTGTATACTACCTACTGTAGGATGGGCATAGGGTCCACTACCACCTGTTTGGTGGGTTAGGGGTCCATACCACTTGAAAGATGGGTCTGGGTCCAACAACTGCCCATAGGATGGGTATATGGTCCTCTACCACCCACAGGATGAGTATGGCGTCCATTATCGTCTGCAGGAGGGGTATGGGGTCCACTACTGCCCACAGGATGGGTTTGGGGACCACTATCATCTACAAGATGAATATGGGGTCCACTACTGCCCAATGGATGGGTATATGTTCCACTTCCGCCCAAAAGGATGTATGTGGCGTCTACTTAACCGCCCACAGGATAGGTATGGGGTCCACAATCACCCATAGGATGAAAATTGTGTCTACTACCAAACACAAGATGGGTATAGCCTCCATTGCCGCCCACAGCATGAGAATAGGGTCCAGTATCGTCCACGAAATGGGTATATATGCTTAACTACCACCGACAGGATGGGTATGGGGTTAACTACCACCCATAGGACGCGTATGGGGTTCACTAAAGCCCTCAGGGTGGGTATTGGGTCCATTACCGCCTACAGGATGGGTATGGCGCCCACCGCCGCTCACATGATAAGTATGTTGTCCACTACCCCCCACAAGATGGGTTTGGACCACTATCATCCACAGGATGGGTATAGGGAACATGTCCATCCACAGGACGGGTATACGCACCACTATCGCCCACAAAATGAGTATGGGGACCATTACCACCTACAGGATGGATATGAGGTCCACTACCGCCCACATGATGGGTATTGGGTCGACAACCACTCACAGGATGGGTAAGGGGGGGCCACAACCACCCACAGGATGGGTATGGGGTCACTTCCATCCATTGGATGGGCATGGGGTCCACTACTACCCACAGGATTGGTAAGGGGTGCACTACTGCCTACAGGATGGCTATGGGGTCACTACCATCCATAGGATGGCTATGGGGTCACTTCCACCCATAGGATGGGTATGGGGTCCACTACCACCCACAGGATGGATATGGAGCCCAATACCGCCCACAGGATGGGTATTGGGTCCAATACCGCCCACAGGATGGGTATGAGGGGTCCATTACCGCACCCAGGATGGGCATGGGGTCCACTACCACTCACAGGATGGGTATTGGGTCCAATACCGCCCCGCAGGATTGGTATGGGGTCCACTTCCACCCAAAGGATGGGATGGGGTCCAATACCGCCCACAGGATGGGTATTGGGTCCATACTGCCCACAGGATGGGCATGGGGTCCACTACCACCAACAGGATAAGTATATTGGGTCCACTATTGCCAAAAGGATTGGAATGGGATTTCTAATTATAATAAGCACTATTAGTTTATTATTACTTATTAAGTTTAATATTACTACTTAATTTTTATAATTAAGTACCTAATTTCATCTTAATATTTTCCTACTCTGTGCTTTAAAATTGCCCTGTATCTTGTGTTACCCAATCTCCCACTCTTTACGTACTTAATCCAATCAGCTTTACCATTGTGATCATTATTGTCTTCCTATATGTGCTAGCAATATGCTGTATTGTGCCTATTATTCTTTGTTAAATTATCATTCAAACTGTCAATGTAATCCATCTGAGCTACCTATGTGCTTTAATGTACATTCAAATCTCTCTCATCTCATTTTTTACTTGTTATCATTTTAAAAATTTTGCTAATATTTACCTACTTAAAATTTTCTGTTAGATTAAGGACCTGACCGAAACGCTGCGCGTACTAGTGGCTTTACAAGAATGTAATTACTATGCTATGTATCCTCACAATCCCAATGTACCTTCATGTATATCTATATAGATAAAAATGGAAATTTTCGTTTGTTCAAAATCGCTAATCTCCGAAAGTTCTTCACCGATTGCTTTGAAATTTACACACAACGTTCTATTCGCATCCGAGCAGGTTTTTATATACATATAAATAGATGTCACATCTGTGACGGTAAAAAAAACATGCTTTTTCTGAAAAACTGTGTTTTTCATGTGAGGGAAATCTTCGAAACCTCTTTACCGATTACTTTGAAATTTCGACACAACGTTGCATTTGAATAGACGCGTCTTTTTATATTTCTACTATATACATACCTCACCTGTGACAGGAAAAAACATTTTTTTTTACAGCGCCATCTGTTGGACATAAGAGCAACACACACTTTAATCTCCGAAAGTTATTCAGCGATTGCTTTGAAATTTTGACACAACGTTGCATTCGAATAGGCGCGTCGTTTAATATGCCTACTATATAGATGCCACCCTTGTGACAGTAGAAACACGCGTTTTTGAAAAACAGCGCCATCTGTTGTACATGATAGCAACATGCACGCTATAATAAATATGTCACGAATTCCATTTCAATGTTTCTGATTCCATTTATAAATGTTATTTTCATAGATTTCGATTTATTTTATTTTTTAGTGAATTATTTTGTGTGACATTGTGTTGGAATTGAACTGTGTTGTTTATCATACCATTCATTTCGTAAGTATAAGGATAGATGCCACGCCTGTGACAGATAAAACTATGCTTTTCTTAAAAAGCAGCGCCATCTGTTGCATGTAAAAGCAACACACATGCTATACTAGATATGTTACAATTCCATTTCAATGTTTCTGATTGCATTGATCAATTGAATTTTCATAGATTTTGATTTATTTTCATTTTGACTTAATTATTTTGTGTGAATTGCGTTGGAATTGAGATGTGTTTTTTACCAGACCGTTCATTTCGTGAGTATAGTTTATTTTTTTTTTTTTTTATTTTCATTTCTTATTTTAACTGTTTTTCTTATATTTCAGTGATTGGAACATCAGACCATTTGGGAAGGCATCGGACTAGGGAGTAGGGAATGGTGGGGATGACGAGGGGACGGAAGTGAGAGAGGGTGGGGAGGACTTGGGGACGGAAGTGAGAGATGGTGGGGAGGACGAGGGGACGGAAGTGAGAGATGGTGGGGAGGACGAGGGGACGGAAGTGAGAGATGGTGGGGAGGACGAGGGGGACAAGGGAGGGGGTAATGGTGTGGAAGGACGTAGGGACGAGGGAGTTTGGGATGGTGGGGACAAGTGGATGGGGGAATGGAGAATGGTGGGGAGGACAAAGGGACAGGGGAGTGGGGCATGGTGGGAAGGAAGAGGGGATGGTGGAGTGGGGAATGGTCGGGAGGACGAAGGGACGGTGGAGTGGGGAATGGTTGGGAGGCCGAGGAAATGGGTGACGGGGGATTGGTGGGGAGGACTGGCGGACAGGGAAGGTTGCTGTGGCTCAGCAACGCACACGCGTTGCTGAGCCACAGCAACGCGTGGCCGGGTACTGCCAGTATATAAATAAATAAATAAATAAATAAATAAATAAATAAATAAATAAATAAATAAATAAATAAATAAATAAATAAATAAATAAATAAATAAATAAATAAATAAATAAATAAATAAATAAATAAATAAATAAATAAATAAATAAATAAATAATTATTACATATAATAATGGTGCTTCCCAAATCGACATTATATACAATAGTGTATGCTTTGAAAATCTTTGAAAAAGAAAAAAGAGAATGGATTATAGGAACGTCCACAGAAAACGATGTTATATTGGAATGTCTATGGGGTACACTAAAATCAAATCAAAATCGAACTCAAAATCAAAATGTTTATTCTATTAAAAAACATACATAGAAGAATAGTTGCAAACATAATGTTGGATTTATAGATCGAGTTAGTACATATAATACCTAAAGTAACTAATACTCACAGCGTTTCGGGCAAAGTGTGGGGAGAAAAACTCCTTAGACAAAAGATTAATACTAACTGAGATTAAAGTGGAGTTGCGTGGTGACCACCGGCCAGGTCGGACGTTCCTGAGGTCTCTCCGCTCCTGGCTAGTGTTTACGTTGGGTGATTGCTGGTTTGCCACTGACAGGGTGACGTTTGGCTTAGCCATGGGGACTTCTCGCCCTCCAGTGAAGAGAACATTGTCGGCTGGTCTGGCATTTACGCTGCCGGTGGACCATCCGTTGGTTGGTGTTGCCCTGGTGGACGTGCTACATGTGTAGCTGTCGGACTTCTTGGGCGTCCAGCTGCTTCAGGGCAACCGCGCTGTGTAGGTCCACCTACAGGCTGCCTTTCAGGCGTTTCTTGAGCAGTGTGAGGGGCGTGTTTACCCTCTCCCTGATACTGCTGGTTCTGTTAAGGTGGTGAATCTTAGTGTCACCTTGACGTCTGTGGCGGCGCATGGTGCCCCCTTCGAATTTCAGGACGACTTATTAACCGATTGAACCCATCGATTGAACCGTTTTGAACGATTTGGGACAATGTTAAGTATTCGTTGGAACAAGACCTTGCCGGGCACTGTGCTGGTAAGCTTGACGGCTCCCGCACTCTGACGATGTCGCTGAAATGTAGTGTACCGTCGTCGATGTCCGTGTTGGGTTACATGCTCTGCTGCCTGTATCGGGGTCACCGCGCACCTGTTATAGGTGTGGTCACGAGGGTTATCTGGCTGCAACGTGCGACATGGGAGCGACTGGTAGGGTGCATGTTTTTCGTGAGGATGATTTTCCGCCCCTTTTGCGTTCGGACGGTTCTGAAGACGGAGTGGGTGCTGTGCCTGAGGCGCCTGATTGCCTGTCTGCTGCTCTGCCTGTTGAGGCGAGTTCTATGGCCTGTGCACCACGTCTGGTAACTGCTGTGGCCCCTGGGATTGTAGCGCCAGTGTGTGTGGATGTCGGGCCGTCGCCTGCGCTGCGTGTAGTGCAGGATGTCCCAGTGATGGCCCATGTCCCACCCCCGCCTGTGGATGTGGTACCGGCTCCCAGGGATGCGGGTTCTGCTGTTTTGGAGAGGGTGCTTCGGCAGGGGGAGGTGCCTGCCGTGTCTGTGTGTGTTGGCGACTGTAGTTCTGCTACTTCCATCCCTTTGCAGAAGCGTGTGCATCGGTGTTCTGAGGCTGTTTCCCTGGATGATGTGGACTGTGCGGGCGATGTGGCCTCTGTGGACTCTTCGGACGGTGCGGGTGTGGCCTGTGTGGATGTGAAGATGATGGCCGTGCCTGCAGAGGGGCCTGGTGGGCGTGGTGTGGTGCGACCTGTCTCGAAGCGTTCGCGGCGGGCTCGGAGTGTGTCTCCCCTTCGTGGTGTGCCTTGGGAGTTGGTGGGGGAGTATGGTGCACTGGCGTCACCCGCCGTGGATGATGGTGCTGTGAGGGGTTCCGGGTTGCTACCTGTGCCCCCCCCCCCGCCATGGGTCTCCTGCTGTTGGATCCCCGCAGTGGGGGGGGGGGGGGGGGTTGGGGGGGGGTTCCTCCTGATGATCGGGACCTCGTCGTGGTGTTGCGGAAAGATGTGCGCCGGGGGGCCTCGGCTCATGTGCCCAGTGGCGGGGTCGTTGCCGCGCCTGCATCCCCTGAGGTTCCCCCCCTCCTTCGTTGCCCCTGTCTGGGGGAAGCCTAGTCCCGGCTGCCGGGGTCGAGATCTGTGAGGGTCAGGTGTTGGGCCCTTATCGGGATGCCCGGGGTGCTTCCGATCCCGTGGTGCTCATCCACTGTCTGAGTGTCGCGGGTGAAGGAGTTTGTTTATAGGGTGCCGAATAAGATGTCTCAGCCGAAGGCACCGCCTGGTGGCCGGGTGTCCCCTGACACGTGGGTGATCTTAGACGCTTACTGTTTGCGCTGAAATATTAGTGGACGTCTTGCGCACAACGCTACGCCTTGCCTCAATCAGCTGCCGCCGTGAACTCCGACATCCTGCCTTACGGTACGGCCAGTCTCCCTTTAACATCCACCTCTGTTTTCATCGCCACTCCTCGATCTACGGCCCAATGCAACTAACACTTTTGACTTTCTTCTCCTCAACGTCAACGTGTCTCCCAACATCTGTCCTGGTGCAGTCATCGGGAGGGTAAACCCTTAGTGCAAACTGCACCTACTCTCAAGAAGAAGAAGAAGAAGAAGGAAAAATTAAAGTATAAATTGTATTGAAATAAGGAAAAAAGGGGGGAGGGGAAAACAGGGCAGAAATCAGCAATTATACAACTTGGGCAACAAACAGTATTGTTTGAAAATAGCAAGACATAGGTTGACATTTAGGGTGTAAGGTAGGTTACTTGGAATTTATTAGGAATAGTACTTAGTTTTTCTCTTAAACTGGTTGAGAGAGGCACAGCCTTTGACTTGACTGGGGAGGTCATTCCGCATTCTGGGTACCTTGATTTGTAGAGCATTTCTAGTGTGGTTAAGGCGCGCTTTTGGAATATCAAATAGGAATTTGTTTCGGGTGTGGTGCCCATGAGTTCTGTTACAACCTTCTAGGAAACTGTTAGGGTCAGAATTGACATTACAATTCTGAGTCTTAAATATATATTCACATGAGAGGATGTGCAGTGACTTAATATTTAGCATGTTCAAAGATATGAGTAAGGGGTACCGAGTACTGTCTGGGGCCAGAGTTAGATATTGTTCTAATACCAGCTTTGCGTTGAGTAATTAGTGGACGTAATTAGAAGATTAAGATGATTTTGGGTAGTAGAACCCCAAGTACATATACCATAACTGAGATAAGGATAGATGAGAAAGTAATAGAGTAATACAACTGCAAACAGGATGGATATAGGGTCCAAAACAAGTCACACGATGCTTATGGGATCCACTATACCACCTAAAATGATAGGTGTTGGGCCATCTACCACCTTTAGAACAAGTATGGGGTCCACTACCACCTTTGGATAGGTATGGGGATCCACTACATCCCGCAGAATGTGTATGGGGGGTCCATTACCGCCCACAGGATGGTTATAGGATCCATTCCCGCCCACAGGATGGGTATGGGGTCCACTACCGTCTACAGGATGGGTATGGGATCACTATCACCCACAGGATGGGTATGGGATCACTATAACCCACAGGTTGGGTATGGGGGTCCATTAGCTACCATCCATAAGATGGGAATGCAGGATGGTCCACTACCACCCACAGGATGAGTATGGGGTCCACTACCGCCCACAGGATGAGTATTTTTTTTTTTTTTTTTTTTTTTTTTTTTGAGATATATACAAGAGTTGTTACATTCTTGTACAGCCACTAGTACGCGTAGCGTTTCGGGCAGGTCCTTGGAATACGATCCCCGCCGCGAAGAATCGTTCTTTCATCCAAGTACACATTTTACTGTTGCGTTAAACAGAGGCTACAGTTAAGGAATTGCGCCCAGTAAATCCTCCCCGGCCAGGATACGAACCCATGACATAGCGTTCGCGGAACGCCAGGCGAGTGTCTTACCACTACACCACGGAGACTGCTAATTTGGCCCCGAACCATTTACAGGATGAGTATGGGGTCCACTACCACCCACAGGAGGGGTATGGGGCCCACTACCACCCACAGGATGGGTATGGGGTCCACTACCACCCACAGGATGAGTATTTGGTCCCGAACCATTTACAGGATGAGTATGGGGTTCACTACCACACACAGGATGGAGTCCACTACCACCCACAAGATGGGTATGGGGCCCACTACCACCCGCAGGATTGTTATAGGATTCACTACTACCTACAAGATGGGTATGGGGTCCACAACCACCCATGCGATGGGTATGGGGTCCACTACCACTTGCAGGATGGGTATGGGGTCCATTACTACCCATAAGATGGGCATGGTTTCCACTACCACCCACAAGAAGGGTATGGGGTTCACCACCACCCACAGGATAAGTATGGGGTCCACTACCACCAACAAGAGTTTATGGGGTTCAATAATACCTAAGAGATGGGTATGGGGTTCACTACATCACCCACAGGATGGGTAAGGGGTCCACTGACGCCCACTGGATGCGTATGGGGTCCACTACCACCGACAAGATGGGTATGGGGTCCACTACCACCCACAAGATGGGTATGGGGTCCACTACCACCCACAAGATGGGTGTGGGGTTCACTACCACCCACAGGATGGGTATGGGGCCCATTACCACCTACAAGGTGGGTATAGTGTCCACTACCCCCCACTAGATGGGTATGGTGTCCACTACCGCCTACAAGATGGGTATGGGGTCTACTACCATCCTCCAGATGGATATGGGGTCCACTACCCTCCACAAGATAGGAATGGGGTCCACTACCACCCACAAGATGGGTAAGGAGTCCACCCGCTGGATGGGCATGGGGTACACTACCACCAATAAGATGGGTACGGGGTCCATTACCACCCACAAGATGGGTATGGGGTTCACTACCACCAACAAGATGGGTATGGGGTTCACTACCACCCACAAGATGGGTATGGGGTTCACTACCACCCACAAGATGGGTATGGGGTTCACTACCACCCACAAGATGGGTATGGGGTTCACTACCACCCACAAGATGGGTACGGGGTCCATTACCACCCACAAGATGGGTATGGGGTTCACTACCACCCACAAGATGGGTATGGGGTTCACTACCACCCGCAAGATGGGTATGGGGTTCACTACCATCCACAAGATGGGTATGGGGTCCAATACCACCCACAAGATGGGTAAGGGGTCCACTACCACCCACAAGATGGGTAAGGGGTCCACTACCACCCACAAGACGGGTATGGGGTCCATTACCACCCACAAGATGGTATGTGGTCCACTACCACCCACAAGATGGGTATGTGGTCTACTACCACCCACAAGATGGGTAAAGGGGTCCACTACCATCCACAAGATGGATATAGGATCCACTACTGCAATATAGACCATTGGAACAGATAAAAATGGACTGTAGACCCAGATTAATTTTTTATATTTTGCCACGAGGGCGAGTTCATTGAGCAGCGCCACTCATCTTGTGAGTGGACATACCGTCATAGCAGCATGTATATCACTCCCCAAAAGGAAGAAAACCCGCTGGGTTGTTCATCCTGTCACTTGTACCCAGACACAGCTGGGACTTGCTTAACTGTCTCAAGTGAACAGCTCCTCAAACAAGAAAATTAACATATGTCAACCCTTAAAAGCTTACGTTATCTTGCGGGTGCAAAATGGGGGAATCTTTTAAGAACAGTATCAGTATTTGACAAATAGTGTTTACCTAACTCAAACAATGTGGGGTTTATTATTCTACACATACTTCTAATGTCTCTCAGCTGTTCACATTCACGTAGATAGTGGTCAAGGCGGTGTCCATCACTTTCACCACAGATTCTGCAACTTCGCTGATCAACTATTGTTTCCATTCCGTATCTCCATGGATATTTGTATCCAAGACGGATTCTCGCTATTACTGATTCTCTCCCTCGTCCTCCTCCTCTTCGTCAATAATGATTAAGATTGCAAGCTGCAACCATGTTGTACCATTGTACAGATTCACTGGTTTGTGCTTCTATCCTCCTTTCCTCAGTTACCTTGTCACGGTGATGTTGCCTGACAATACCTCTAATTTGTAGTAGAGTCTTGGGTATGAAGTATTCAATATGGTCTCCTTCAGCGCCTTCAGTAGCCAGCACATCTGCTCGTTCATTCTCACATATTCCAACATGGGAGGGAATCCACAGAAACTTGATGACTCTTCCCTGATTGGTAAGTACTTTCACAGCTCTCTTAATTTCAGCGACTATTGAAAGATTTTCTGCCCGATTTTTACTTAGGCTTTGCAGTGCTGCTTTTGAATCGGTGCAAATCACTGCACCATTAGTGTTCCGTTTAAGAAATCTTAACGCCATAACAATGCCAGTTAGCTCTGCTTGCGTTGAAGAGGCATAGTTCTCAATCCGCGCTTTTTCTTTATTTCTGCGTTGGAAAGTATTATCCTTAATTACCGTGTATGCTGCACCAGCCCTGCCATTGACAGGATCAGATGACCCGTCAGTGTAGATTTGATCTAGTTCATCTCCGGCTTCTAGCTTAAAGCTTTAGAGTCCATGAACAATGCTGGAATATTGTAACAAAAAAGACTATATAGTAACTAATATTAATGTGAAAATATTTAAGTGAATAAATTAATGATTAATTGATAATTAACAAAGTTATCAATTTATGAAACAGATTGACAAATTTTAAGTTCCAAGTTTACACAATATTGTGAAATTGAGAGTCTATGTAGTAACATAAATTGGTAAATCATAAATATTGTAAGTTAAGAACCTGATGCATGTGTGTGTGGGTGTGTGTGTGTGTGTGTGTGTGTGTGTGTGTGTGTGTGTGTGTGTGTGTGTGTGTGCGTGCGTGTGTGTGTGTGTGTGTGTGTGTGTGTGTGTGTGTGTGTGTGTGTGTGTGTGTGTGTGTGTGTGTGTGTGTGTGTGTGTGTGTGTGTGTGTGTGTGTGTGTGTGTGTGTGTGTGTGATACCCTTGGTAAGCGAGAGTGGAAGTAACCTTCCACTCGATCGAACCCGGGACCACAGGATCACGTGCCCAGCGTGCTGTCCGCTCGGCCGGCCGGCTCCCGTATGTATGTATGTATGTATGTATGTATGTATGTATGTATGTATGTATGTATGTATGTATGTATGTATGTATGTATGTATGTATGTATGTATGTATGTATGTATGTATGTATGTATGTATGTATGTGAGTATGTATTCCCAATCACGTTAAAGACTCCCCCTCTATCATACAGTTTAAGAGAAAAACAACTAAGTACTACATAATCAACTCCTTGTAACTTACCTTATCTCCTAAATGTCAACATATGTCAGTTCAGTTCATGCTGTTGATCTCAATTAGTCTGAAGTCCTAATTTTTTAAGTTTTTCCCAGTTCTTGCCCAAAACGCTGTGCATATTAGTGCTTTAGGCATAGTATATACTTGTTCTATCTTGAAATCCAACATTCTACTTGTAACTCCCAACACCACAACCACTCCCAACACCACAACCACTCCCAACACCACAACCACTCCCAACACCACAACCACTCCCAACACCACAACCACTCCCAACACCGTGGGAAGTAGTGGAATTTATATCAATCCTTGAGCTGTAGTTGACCCCATACCCACCTTGTGGGTGGTAGTAGACCCCATACCCATCTTGTGGGTGGTAGTGGACCCCATACCCATCTTGTGGGTGGTAGTGGACCCCATACCCATCTTGTGGGTGGTAGTGGACCCCATACCCGTCTTGTGGGTGGTAGTGGACCCCATACCCATCCTGGGGGTGGTAGTGGACCCCATACCCATCTTGTTGGTGGTAGTGGACCCCATACCCATCCTGCGGGTGGTAGTGGACCCCATACCCATCTTGTGGGTGATAGTGGACCCCATACCCATCTTGTGGGTGGTAATGGACCCCATACCCATATTGTGGGTGGTAGTGGACCCCATACCCATCTTGTGGGTATTAGTGGATCCCATACCCATTTTGTTGGTGGTAGTGGACCCCATACCCATCCTGCGGGTGGTAATGGACCCCATACCCATCTTGTGGGTGGTAGTGAACCCCATACCCATCTTGTGAGAGTAGGTGACCCCATATTCATCTGGTGGGTGGTAGTGGACCCCATACCCCATCCTGTGTGTGGTAGTGAACCTCATACCCCTTCTGTGGGTGGTAGTAGACCCGATACTCATCCTGAAAATGTTTGGGGACCCAATACTCAGCCTGTGGGTGGTCGTGGACCCCATACCCATCCTGTGGGTATGGGGTCCATGGTGGGTGGTAGTGGCCCCCATGCATACCCATATTATGGGTGGTAGCTAATGGACCCCATACTCATCTTGTGGGTGGTAGTGATCCCATACCCATCCTGCGGGTGGTAGTGGACCCCATACCCATCTTGTGGGTGGTAGTGGACCCCATACCCATCTTGTAGGTGGTAATGGACCCCATACCCATATTGAGGGTGGTAGTGGACCCCATACCCATCTTGTGGGTATTAGTGGATCCCATACCCATTTTGTTGGTGGTAGTGGACCCCATACCCATCCTGCGGGTGGTAGTGGACCCCATACCCATCTTGTGGGTGGTAGTGAACCCCATACCCATCTTGTGAGAGTAGGTGACCCCATATTCATCTGGTGGGTGGTAGTGGACCCCATACCCCATCCTGTGTGTGGTAGTGAACCTCATACCCCTTCTGTGGGTGGTAGTAGACCCGATACTCATCCTGAAAATGGTTGGGGACCCAATACTCAGCCTGTGGGTGGTCGTGGACCCCATACCCATTCTGTGGGTATGGGGTCCATGGTGGGTGGTAGTGGCCCCCATGCATACCCATATTATGGGTGGTAGCTAATGGACCCCATACTCATCTTGTGGGTGGTAGTGATCCCATACCCATCCTGTAGGCGGTAATGGACCCCATAATAATTCTGCGGGTGGTAATAGACCCCATACACATCCTGCAGGTTGTAGTGGACCCCATACCTATCCAAAGGTGGTAGTGGACCCCATACTTGTTCAAAAGGCGGTAGATGGCCCAACACCTATCCTTTTAGGTGGTATAGTGGATCCCATAACCATCGTGTGACTTGTTTTGGACCCTATATCCATCCAGTTTGCAATAGTATTACTCTCTCATCTATCCTTCTCTCAATTATGGTATTTGTGCTTGAGGTTCTACTACCCAAAATCATCTACGTCCTCTAATTACTCAACACAAAGCTGGTATTAGAACAATATCTAACTCTGGCCCCAGACAGCACTCGGTACCCTTACTCAAATGTTTGAACATGTTAGATATTAAGTCACTGCACACCCTCCCATGTGTACTCTATATATTTAAGACTCAGAACTGTATTGTCAATCCTGACCTTAACAGTTTGCTAGAAGGTTGTAATAGAACTCATGGGCACCGCACAAGAAAAAAATTCCTATTTGATGTTTCAAATGCGCCCCTTAACCAAACTAGAAATGATCTACAAATCAAGAGACCCAGAATGTGGAATGACCTCCCCAGTAATGTCAAAGGCTGTACCTCTCTCAGCCAGTTTAAGAGAAACTAAGTACTATTCCTAATAAACTCCAAGTAACCTACCTTACACCCTAAATGTCAACCTATGTCTTGCTATTTTCAAACAATATTGTTTGTTGACCAAGTTGTATATTTGCTGATTTTTGCCCTTTCTGGAACCCTGTAACAACTGAAGCTGTTTTAAAATGAATAATTGTATGAGAGAGTGGGAAGGTTGGAACCACGTGTAAGGACCTGACCCTAGCAAGACCGCATCCCTGGGGATTGGCGGTGGAAATAACTGGCGCCTTTGTTCACAGTTTTGTATAATGAATTATTCCACATTATTCAGTAATATAGAGAAATTAGTCTTCATTCAAACTTTATAGTATTACTGTTTATAGTATCGAGAGGATCCTAATTGTCAGGATAGTGAGTTAAGTCACCATCAGTGACGTCACTAGCGGGACTAGCCTTTGCCGCGCAATCATCTGGCCGACCTGAGGTCACAAGGATCACCAAAGCTCCATATTTTCTTCTCAAAGGTCAAATAGCCATTTTGTAATCGGAAATAGCTCTTCCATAAGATGCTTGTGTAATTAACTTCAGTTAAAAGAGTTCAACCAATCTGGGTCAGTCCGTGCAACAGAGATGAGTTGTTCAACTTAAACCTTGCTAGTAAC
The DNA here is from genome assembly GCF_040958095.1 of Procambarus clarkii. Classification (NCBI taxonomy): domain Eukaryota; kingdom Metazoa; phylum Arthropoda; class Malacostraca; order Decapoda; family Cambaridae; genus Procambarus; species Procambarus clarkii. The sequence continues at coordinate 35,043,418 of NC_091171.1, forward strand.
TTAGTTAACTAGGCGGAAGAATACCCTGCTCTGGCTTCTGTGTAGAGCAGGGCGAGGGAAGACAGTGTGGTGCCAGGAACAGCTCGGGAAGGTGGCCACTCCACAAATATTGATGAATTTAGAGATAGAGCTAGTACATACAATGCCTAAAGCCACTATTACGCAAAGCGTTTCGGGCAGGAAAAAGTTTTTTTTCTCCTCACATCTTGCCCGAAACGCTGTGAGTATTAGTTACTTTAGGTATTATATGTACTAACTCTATCTATAAATCTAACATTATGCTTGTAACTCATCTTCTATTTACGTATTTTTTACCTGAATAAACATTTTGATTTTGATTTCGATTTTGATTTGATTTTAGTTCACCCCAAAGACATTCCAATGTAATATTGTTTTCTGTTGACATTCCTACAATCCATTCTCTTTTCTCTTTTTCCAAAGATTTCAAAGCATACACTATTGTATATAATGTTGATTTGGGAAGCGCCATTATTATATGTAATACCTATTTATTTATTTATTTATATACAAGAAGGTACATTGGGATTGTAAGGATACATAGCATAGTGATTACATTCTTGTAAAGTCACTAGTATGCGTAGCGTTTCGGTCAGGTCCTTAATCTAACAGAAAATTTTAAGTAGGTAAATATTAGCAAAATTTATAAAATGATAACAAGTATATTGCAAGAAAAAAAATGTGATGAGAGAGATTTGAATGTACATTAAAGCACATAGGTAGCTCAGATGGATTACATTGACTAATTTAACAAAGATTAATAGGCACAATACAGCATATTGCTAGCACATATAAGAAGACAGCAATGATCAAAATGGTAAAGTTGATTAGATTATGTACATGAAGATTGGGAAATTGGGTAACACAAGATACAGAGCAATTTTAAAGCACAGAGTAGGAAATTATGAACATAAAATTAGGTACTTAATTATAATAATTAAGTAGTAACAATAAAATTAATACTAATAAATTTAATAAACTAATAGTGTTTATTATAATTATAAATCCCATACCCATCCTGTGGGCAGTAGTGGACCCAATATACTAATGCTGTTGGTGATAGGGGACCCCATGCCCATCCTGTGGGCTGTAATGGACCCCATGCCCATCCTGTGGGCGGTATTGGACCCAATACCCATGCTGTGGGCGGTATTAGGCCCCATACCCATCCTGTGGGTGGTAGTGGACCCCATAATCACCCTGTGGGCGGTAGTGGACCCCCATACCCATCTTGTGGATGATAGTGGTCCCCCAAAGCCATTCTGTCGGCGATAGTGGACCCCATACCTATATTGTGGGCGGTACTTGACCCCATAAGCATATTGTGGGCGGTACTTGACCCCATAAGCATATTGTGGGCGGTACTTGACCCCATAAGCATATTGTGGGCGGTAATGGACCCATGCCCATCCCGTGGGCGGTACTGGACCCTATACTCATGCTGTATGCTGCAGTGGAGGCCAAGCACATTCTTTGGGCGGTATTGGACACCATACCTTTTATGTAGGCGGCAATGGGCGCCATACCCATCCTGTGGGCGGTAATGGGCCCCATATGCGTCCTATCGGTGGTATGTAACCCCATACCCATCCTGTGGGCGGTAGTAGACGATATACTCATCCTGACGGCGGTAGTTAAGCATATACCCATTCCGTGGACGGTACTGGACCCTATTCTCATGCTGTGGGGGGCAATGGAGGCCATACCCATCATGTGGGCGGTAGTAGACACAATTTTTATGCTGTGGGTGATTGTGGACTCCATACCCATCCTGTGGGCGGTTTAGAGGACGCCACACACATCCTCTGGGCGGAAGTGGAACATATACCCATCTAGTGGGCAGTAGTGGACCCCATACCCCTCCTGCAGACAATAGTGGTCCCCATACTCATCCTGTGGGTGGTAGAGGACCATATACCCGTCCATTAGGCGGTAGTTGACCCCATACCCATCCTGTGGATGATAGTGGTCCCCATACCCATCTTATGGGCAGTTGTTGGGCCCAGATCCATCCTACAAGTAGTATGGACCCCTTACCAACCTAACAGGTGGTAGTGGACCCTATACCCATCCTACAGTAGGTAGTAGACACAATACGATCCTGTTTGCAGACGTTTACCCTATAGACATTCCAACGTAACATCGTTTTCTGTTGATGTTCCTACAATACATTCTTTAAACATTTTTAAAGCACAAACTAGTGTATATAATGTTGATTGGTGAAGCACTTTTATTTAATGTAATAAATTATAGTACTTATTGTAATTTACTAAGAACAACTAATATTTCTGAAAACAAAACTACGAGCCTTGAATAGGATGTAGCTGATCTGTAATATTCTAAGAGCATGGACAATAGTAGGTAAATTTCACAACCCATGTTGGCCCTGAAAACTACAATTTTCATTATAATTGAACCAATCATGACGATTCTGCTGTCTACGGCGATGAACGGGTACTGTGAGACGTAAATTGGTATGTGAGGAAGAGTTTGGGACTTGAAAAAATATAACTGGGAATATACCACATATGTACTAATTCATAAGCAAAATATTGACAATAAACAATAAGTCATATATGTGCTGTCTTGTGCGGGAGCGGGTTGATTGGTTGGTAGGGCGACAGCCTCGCTTCCTGCAGGGATCGGCGTTCGATCCCCCAATGCGGTTGAGCACTGTTCCTTAACCTACACCTTCATATCCCAACTCCTTGTTCATATATCTCACCTCCTTGTCTTCTTATCCCAGTTCCTTGTCCTCATATCCCAGCTTCTTGTCCTCATATCCCAGCTCCTTAACCTCATATCCCAGCTCCTAGTCCTCATATCCCAGCTCCTTGTACTCATATCCCAACTTCTTGTCTACATTTCCCAGATCCTTGTCCTCATATCCCAGCTCCTTGTTCCCAATTTCCAGCTTCTTCTTTTCATATCTAAGCTTCTTATCCTCATGTCCCTACCAAGTGCTATATAGGCGGTCTGTTTTAAAACTTTCTGCCAATTACCATACCATACAACACTGAATAAACTCCACAAGCTAGACTGTGTTTGTCGGAGCTGAGGAAACGCCTTTGAGCATATCGACGTCCAAAATAACATTCATGTTCCAAGACATTGTTCTCAACACAATAGTAAATCATTTTTACTCGACGACTTGAGGGGGTAAATGCCAACTCCCTCTATAATTGAGCCGTTCATGCGAAATGTGACTTGGCGTACTAGTGGCATTATTTAATAGGCATTTATGTCAACACTGATCTAACCACTATATCTTGATCTTCTGTGTATTATTTAAATAAAATTATTATTATTATTATTATTATTATTATTATTATTATTATTATTATTATTATTATTATTATTGAAAACATCCATAGGAGCCGTGATGAGGGTTCGAACCTATGCTGGTGGGTGTTCCCACGTCCCACGCTCCGGTGGGTAAATATTATTATTATTGTTATTATTATTATTTACGCCATAGAATAACGAAGCAGAAGTGGACAAATTTTCTAAAGGTGGAAAGGAACACAAGAAGAAGAAAAGATCAAAGAGATCAAAGAGGGAGAGATAAGGGGAGCCTTCGCGACACACGACTCCCCTTCACACCTCACCAATTAGCGGCCCCTCTCTGAAAAAATGGCCACTGTTGGGACTGTAGCTAGACAATGCCACGCAAAGCATTGAATTTCACTTCCACGCTTCACCACTCGATGCCTTTCTTCTCCTCTGAGATTCCTTCATTATACCGTAAAAATGAGTCATTCCAGAGCCACCTTCCGTGTGATTGTGTCTCATCATCGCCTCTCAAACTTACATTTAAATTTTAAACTGATAATGATTATTATAATGACCAATCTCGACCAGAATCAATTGTTTTTACATCAGTAGCCAAATCTGGAAAACAAAAATCTATCAAAAATCAGTAACACGATAGATAACTGATTATTCATGTGAAATAATCTTCATCGAATAGACTCCGAGAACAATTAAGCGGGTCTCTTCATAATGCAGTATGAAGCATTTGATTAAATTTAAATGCATTGCCTTTTATCTTTTCAAATTTAACTTCAACTATTACTTATTATTCCTACTTGAACACATGGCTGCTGTTAAACTAGCAATAGTATTAGTATTAATTAGCTAAATGTATTATGGGAACTAGTAAAAACAAATATAATATTAATGATGCACATTAACACATTTTTGACTTCAAAAGATTTAATTAGTCACCAGAACCTGTGTCCTGAACTAGCTCCACCTGTATCGTGGACCAGCAAAACCTGTGTCGTGGACCAGCTCCACCTGTATCGTGGACCAGCAAAACCTGTGTCGTGGCCCAGCTCTACCTGTGTCGTGGACCAGCTCGATTTGCGTCACGAATCAGCTGAACCTTTGCTATAAATCAACTCTACTTGTGTGACGCAGAAGGTCTACTTGTGTGACGCAGGTCTACTTGAGTCGTAAACCAGCTCAACTTGTCTCCTGAACCCGTTCAACACATGTCATGAAGCAGCTCAACCTGCCACGAATCAACATATAATCTATGCCATGAATGAAACTAATTCGATAATAATAATAATAATAACAAAAATAGTGTGTTCTCTGCCCTGGGCGAGGCCTGACCTTATTACCGCTGGAGTACACGCTCCTCCAGATGATGACGAAGGAGTTGCCGAGCAGCGCTATGAAGCCGAGGATCCAGATGCACACCCTCAGCACCAGGTTAGACATGAGGTCCTCGCACGAGGAGAACTCGTCGGCTACCGGCAGGCACTTATCCACATGGCGGGCGAGACAACACAGACGCCACTCGTCCGTCTCTCTGTCCAAGCCGTCAAGCACCGGGTTAATGTGATGACAGGGGAGGTGGGGAGGGTTCAGTTACGATGCTGTCCACACACCCTTACATTTTTACATTTTACATTACACCCTTATTTTTCTGTCATTACATGGGGTAGGGGCTTAGAGATTTGTTTGCATTATAGTGCAGTTCGTTATTGAGTGACAAACTACAGACGGCGTTTGAAGTGTTTTTACAGGTCAATTACAAAGAGGCTCAGTATGCATATATTTTCGTCTACTCAACATAGCCAGGTAAGAGACTTGCAGTAAAAATTGTGTTGTGGGTTATTGGGAATTGTGACTTGCTCTTAATATGTTATGTACATAAAGAGTTAGTTTTCGGGAAGATGTGTGCAGATAGTTGTGGGGAAGCAGAGGCTAGGTTTGATGGGGAGGACTGATGCTCACAGACGGTTGTGTTCGACTATGTGCTTGTGACTGGGCACGGAAACCTACATGGACACATACAACATAAACGAGTCATAAGGTGGACACAGTTTTTTCTTATGCTAATTCGAAGTTAAGGCAAACAATAGTGGCCCATAATACAACAAGTATTATGTATTATTATTATTATGTATTACAAGTTCAATCATAAGACGTGTTGAAGGGGTAAGGTAAGTATAAAGAGAAAGCACTTAGCCAGTATAGTACTTGGAATGGATATGAGGGCAAGGAGCTGATGGAATGGTGCCTAACCGCTCAGACCATCGGGGATTGAACGCCGACACTGTACGAATCAAGTGCGTCGCTCTACCGACTAGTTCAAGTGGTTGGACAATAGAAGTTAGGAATAATATATATGCGTTTAATTAGTAGTGCTTTATATGGTGCTATGTAGATCATTAATTAAGGATAATAAGGTTTTGTGGGTGTGTGTGTTTATACTATTTGTATTTAATATTTGTGCTTGCTGAATCGAACTGTTAGCTCTTGAGCCCCGCCTTTTTAACCAATCTTTGGTTAAAAGATTGGTTAATCTATTATGTATATTATGTATTCCTCTATTATGTATAGAGGAATCTATACCTCTATTATGTATACCACATGTATTTCTCTCTACCACACGCACACACACACACGGGGATGTGGTCTGGTAGCTAAGTGGACAGCGCGCGGGACTCATAATCCTGTGGCCCGGGTTCGATTCCCGGCCCCGGCAGAGACAAATGGGCAGAGTTTCTTTCACCCAGATTCTCCTGTTACCTAGCTGTAAATAGGTACCTGGGAGTTAGACAGTTGCTAGGGGCTGCGTCCTGTTGAAGCCTGTCGTACTCTACTAATAACATTTCAGCAGTCTGATACATTGCCATAATTACTGTTCTAATTTTTCTGTCAGAAAATGTTTCAACAATGTCAGCATTCTACCTGTCACCTCTTCAGCATCCTCCAGCTTCCAGAACAACCACTTGTGTAGGACTCAGTCAAAAGTAATTTTTTGGTGCAGATACATGCAGTCAACCCAACCATTTCTTGCCTGTAAAACCTGTGTGGCTCTATTATATAAACTAAGTAGATTTCTTTCTCTGGATCTTCCTGTTCGAAAACGATATTGTTTGACTTTTATTATGCCATTTCTTACAGGGACTTCTACCCATTTGGTTTTTATTATTTGTGTGTGAGTTTGAGTGTGTGAAAGGGAAAGTATGAGTGAGAGAGAGAAAGAGAGAGAGAGAGAGAGAGAGAGAGAGAATTTTTTTATCGTAACTGGCGATAACAGCAAGTTCTGAGTGCTCACTCATTACCGTGACATCAACAAAAACACAATTTTTTTACTTTATTATTTTATATAATGAAATACTACTTAATAATATTTTTTAACTAAATAGTATGTTGGTACAAAATACCGTTTTTGCTCGAAATTGAATTTGCATATTAATAAATATGATTTGATTATAATATGAATCAAATATCATATAACAATATTATAGAAGAACAAAGAAAATATGTTTATTTGATTTTATTACTAACAAATTGACACAGAAAAAGTAATTTCACATCAGAAGAGAGAACATTTTTATTTTGCTGCTGTCGGCAAGTAAAATGGTTGAGATGGTAACCGTGGTTTGTGATTGGTGTGGGAGACAGTGTCTGTGATGGTAGACTGCCAGAGTTTGAGAGCTGTTCAGGGGCCAATAACAGGTACAGTGGCAGGCGCTATTGAGTTGCAGACGTACTTGCAAATTGGGTGTTGGGCTCCCGTCATAACAGTTTGCTGTTGTAAACGGTTAGAGATGGTAGAGAGAGAGGGGAAAACGAAGTGGGAGAGGGTACAAAGTGGAAAGGAAGGAGATAGAACAGTGAGGAGAGAAAGGGGAGGGAGGGAGGAGATGGAAAAGGAAAATATAATAAATGGAAAACAAGGGAAAGGGCAGAGAATATGCAGAGATGGGAAGGGAGAGAGAAAGGGTATGTACTCACATGTTGTGCTGGCCTGGGTATATGGACAGAATGGGATATATTCTCACAGATGGTGAAGCGTGAGTATTTGTCATAAATGGGGTATATTCTCAAAGGTGGTGGAACCTTGGTATATGATAGGAATAGGATATATATATATATATATATATATATATATATATATATATATATATATATATATATATATATATATATATATATATATATATATACTCACAGGTGGTGAAGCCTGGATATATAACAACGACGGAACATAAACTCACAAGTGGTGCAGCTTGGGCATAAACAGGGAGAAAGGCGTATACTCACAAATGGTGAAGTCTGGGTATGTGATGAAACAGCTCGTCACTGAAGGTCTCAATGGCATTGTGGGTTAGATCTCTGCGAAAGAGAGAAAACACTTAGATTCATCAGTTGATTCAATCTCTGATCACATGGAACACTTACATAATACTTAAAGTGTTGTGGAGCCTCCCGTAATAGCACTTCGTGAGAATTACACAAGAATTATCACAAATGTTCCCTATTCCATCTAGTACAATGCAGATCTATTATTTGTTATTTTATGTTAGTATTTGGAGGCTCTTGGACGGTTTATGTTAAAATATTTATATTCTATTTCAAGGGACTCTAAGCTACAGTGGTGGCGTCCCCCTGACTGATTAAGTCAATCAGGTACACGTGGTTATATGGATCGAATTTGATTAGATGGAACATGTGAAGCAAGGGTGTCGAGGCGAAAGAGAGGGAAGTTGGCGTTTTGTTCAGAGAGAAAGCTTTAGCGCTCATTGAAAAAAGGTGATTTATGTTAGCCTCAGAAGTTTTCAAAGACAGTTGTGTTAAGTGTCATTAAGTTTAGAAGGAAATCTTTCGGTGTGTAAAAAGAACTTCTGCCGAAATACAACCACTTCTTGTTACTACATTTTCCCCGAGATGTTAAGGAAACTAAAATAAAGAAAGGGAAACTGAGTTATTTATCATGGGATCGTGAAATTGTCTGTGGGATGGACACACCAAAGAGCATACTACCACAGAATGTGTCTCAGAGACACAAACCTTTCATAGATGAAAAAGAACCTATTCCCATGTTCTGGGAAAAGAATGATAAGCATAGTTTTGCCTTGAGACCGGTCACTAAGGATACTGAAATTATGTCTGCTTGGATTGCAGTGAAACATCTCTGTTGTAATCAGAGAGTTTATGTGAGATATTATCAGGCTAATTACAATGGTTGCCCCCCTCGTGACCTGTAACAACTGAGTTTATCACTCGTCATTCACCTCTGTTATGTTGAATATCAGTATCTTGACCTAATTGCCCTCGTTATCGAGATCATATCATCAATGTTAACATATTCTTATCTAGTGAAGATTGCAAGAGTAACCTTGACTAGCAATCTTGACTAGTAATCTTGACTATTTTTTATATGCCTATGATGAAACTAATATGAGACTCCTACGGGTACTCTCTCTTTTCTTAGCCGTGCAATAAAGATTTTAGCAAAATTTTTGGAAGAAATACTCAGTAATGTATTCAGTAATGTAACATTATGACCCAAACACCTATAATGCATACAACTGAAACGAGATGATCGAACTATTTAATTAAGGCCTCATTTTCATAATGAACGAACACTCTCCAATGTTAACGTCAAGCCAGTGGGTGATGGCAATCAGATCACCGAAGTCAATCGGAGTGAACGGGCGATGAACTGTGAGTAAATAATCCGGGACTGTATAAACAGTAAGACCGCTCAAAATATTTATAAATTTGATGTTCAACACTCCGTGACGTTGTTTCCATGCATTGAACATCAGTACTCCAACATTTGAACAAATACGCAGCTCCAAATTGAAGTTCAATGGGCAAGAAAAGCCACATTTCTTCAAAAGGCACCAGTGGTGAACTGGGTTTTGGAAAAGAATATGATATGTATTTTGTGGAACGAATTCCTCTATATATATTTTATAGATTTTTTGAGTGTGTTAAATACTGTATTTTCTGTAAAAGGGAGTTTAACATAGTGAATATATTTAACACAGTTCGGGTTGGGGGGCGGTAGCCAGAATTTGACATTCAAGCACTTAGTCAGAGCCCCGTATACAAAGTGCTTGAATAAACATTTTGCAAAAGAGCTTTTATGCAACTATCGCTGTCCAGACATGAAAAACGAAATGCAAATGATGACGTTTCGTTCCGTCCAGAACCCTTGATTAGAATCCAGAACGACTTGGTGTATGTCCAAGACGACTTGGTAAGAGTCCAGAACGACTTGGTAAGAGTCCAGGACGACTTGGTAAGAGTCCAGAACGACTTGGTAAGAATCCAGAACGACTTGGTAAGAGTCCAGGACGACTTGGTGTATGTCCAGGACGACTTGTAAGAGTCCAGAACGACTTGGTAAGAGTCCAGAACGACTTGGTAAGAGTCCAGGACGACTTGGTGTATGTCCAGAACGACTTGGTAAGGGTCCAGGACGACTTGGTGTATGTCCAGGACGACTTGGTAAGAGTCCAGGAAGGACCGAAACATCGCCACTGTCACATGTGTGGGGTTGGGTTATGTGTTTCAGCCGAGTTATTGTGACACTTTCTGCAAAATGCTCCAAGCCTGCACTAAAGAGGCACCCTTCGTGATCCCGGATGGGCACATGTATAAGCAAGTAGATGGGGTCGCCATGTGTTCTCCCCTAGGTGTCCTGTTTGTGAACTTCTACATGGGCACCATCGAGCAGAGGGTCTTAGTTGACAGGGACTTGAGACCCGCCATATACTGCAGGTATGTTGACGAGATTTTTACACAGGTACCTGATGCTAGATGTCTGCAGCAGCTGAAGGAGGCATTTGAGCAGAATTCTGTGTTGAGTTTCACGTACGAGATGGAGAACAATGGGAAGCTGCCCTTTCTGGATGTAATAGTCACGGAAAGGAGCGGAGGCTTCCATACTGCAGTCTACACCAAAGAAACAAACATAGGAATGTGCCTCAATGCCAACAGTGACTGCCCAGACAGGTACAAGAGGTGTGTTGTCAGCGCTTACGTCGACCGTGCTCTAAGCCACAGCTCAGGATAGAAGCAAGTCGATGAAGAACTCTGTAGGGTAAGGCAGGTCCTAGTCAACAACGGCTTCTCCAATGGTTTCGTCGAAGACATCATAAGAAGGAAAGTGAAACGCCATGCAACCTCTGAAGAGACAACTAACACAACACCTATACCCCCTATTAGACTATTTTACAGGAACTTCTTTTCCACAGCTCATAAAACGGAGGAAAGGGTCCTGAAAGATATTGTTAATAGAAACGTTATCCCTACAGACAAAAATCAGAGGATACAACTGACGATTTACTATAAAACCAGAAAAACGGCCAGCCTACTCATGAGTAACTCTCCAGACACAAAGCAGAACGCTTTAAAAGAGATCAACGTCGTCTATGCCTTCAAATGCCCACTTGGAGACTGTAAGCTCCAAAAAACCCAGTATATAGGCAAGACAACAACATCTCTTTCTAGGCGTTTAACGATGCATAAGCAACAGGGCTCCATTAAGGAACATATAATCTCTTCCCACAACCAAACCATCGCCAGAGAAATCCTAGTAAACAACACAGAAATCATCGATAGATACAGCGATAGCAGACGGCTTGACGTTTGCGAGGCACTGCACATTAAGAAGTCAACACCAGCAATCAACAGCCAATTAATGCACAACTATATTCTACCCACCTCAAGACTCCGCTCCAATATAGAAGCATCAAGAAATATGGACCAATAGGCTTTCTACAATCACTTCCATTTCAATACCCATTGTTTCGTGTTCTGTCTTGTGTTGATGAAATTAATACCCTATTAAATACCACCTCACCCCATCCACCTCACTCAAATGTAGATATAAACAAATCGGAGATATGTAAGTTCTATTCAGTTGTGTATGTGTAAAGTCTTTGAAAATGTAATAAGTTTTACGAAACGCGCTCAAGTGTCGCGTCAGACTAGAAATAAAAATGAATTTTGGAGAATTGATTTTTGAATTACCTCCAACAGTGAAAAGAAATGTACGAAGGATTGAGAAAATTCGTGTTAGAATTATTAGTCTTACTTTTTCGGTCATATTTAATAATATATATATATATATATATATATATATATATATATATATATATATATATATATATATATATATAATCTATATATTTGCATGTAATACGTATGTGTGTAATATAAAATATTGTATTATATCTATAATGTAAACAAGGGAGGTGTAAGACGGGGAGGGGGTGGGGGGAGGAGGAAGGGATTGCCCTTCGGAAGAGGGGAAAGAATTTTCATTTTGTTTGCTTGGTCTGGTGGTTGATAGGGACCAGAAGGCCGGTGACCACCTCCTAACTTTGACAGTGAGCCGCATTGCTACGAGTGACGGAAGTTTGTGAAGTGACTTCAATGAGGAGGAGGAGGCAGCAGGGGCAGAAAGGTTTTTGTGAGATATGGAGTCAATATGAAAAAGTTTGAGGAAGATGCCTCAGAGAAAAATGAGAGAAGATGCGTCATAAAAAAAAGGAGCTAAAGACGAATATATTTGTGCGAGACAGAGAAAGAGACAGAGTGAGACATTGCCGTTTCCTTTTATTTTCAGGCAGGTGTGATGGGAGTCTAATTTTCAGCCACGTTATTATGACTTACTGTCAATACAGAGATAAAATCATACTTATCTATAAAGAGACAGAGATATACAGAGAAGGGGGCTATTATAACCCTCCCGCGGTTGAATAGCTTTAAGCCCATCACCAAACCTATGTAGATTTAGAGAGACAGAGAGAGAGATATAAAGAGAAGGCAACTTAGAGCAAGAGTGACGGGCAGGCAGAGATCCGGTTGTGCAATGAAAGCAATACTGAGAAATAACTTACAATTTCTTGAGGTTCCTGAGTCCGGTGAAGACAGCATCGTCCAGCACGGTCAGCATGTTGTGCGAGAGATTCCTGTAAGAACACCACACCTGGTTACTGTTCAGACAGACAGACAGGCACACGCGCACACAGACAGACACACACACAAAAATGACAGAGAAATAGAGACAGACAGAAACAGAGAGAGATATATATTGCCATAGATACATACATAGATAACCAAACGTAGACAACATACATAGATAATGGCAGCGAGGAGCACAACTTACAACGTAGTGAGGTTCCGTAACCCTGCGAAGGCTCTCGCAGATATGACGGACAGACGTTGGTGACTCAAGTCTCTGAAAGAAAGACACAGAACCTCTTTACCTCACAAAGATCACAAAAGCCTCTTATTTACACATGGTTGTCATTAAGCAGCACAGAGCATGAACCTTGGGTTCTCTCATGATATTGAACAATATGAATTCCAAAGTTTTACACAATCTTGATACTGTGCTACATAGAACGAAAATTTTTGTACTGCTCATGTAATAAAGAAATATCGTCACAACCTCCTGACTTGTAACGCTTACAAGAAGAGCAATTTGATAGTACTGATGAAGTTTGTTTACTAATTAGAAAAATTACATACTGAATCGATGAGATGAATAGCAGCTTGGTCTTTGAAAGGTATCTTTGGGGGACTAACACAAAGAAGACGAATATGTCTTGAAGAAAGATTGACGCAAACATCATTAGTTGGTCTTTGAAAATCTCAGGAAACTCTTAGTAAGTAGTCCAGCCACTTTGGCTGGACGGTAGAGCGACGGTCTCGCTTCACGCAGGTCGGCGTTCAATCTTCGACCGTCCAAGTGGTTGGGCACCTTTCCTTCCCCCCTTCACTCCAGGTCCCATCCAAAATTCTTATCCTGACTCCTTCTAAGTTCTATATAGACGTCATGGCTTGGCGCTTTCTCCTGATAACTCCCTCCCTTCCCCTCTTAGTAAGTACCAGTCAAAATAATTTTGAAATATATATTAATATATGCTTAGTGTGCCACGTCAGATCTTCATTATTAGGAAAGGATTATATGAAGATAAGACTAACTGAAGCTGCAGAAGGCCTGTGGGCCCATACAAGGCAGCTTTTATTCATATCTACCCAAACGCATTCCTGTATGTTAAACCCAAGCTTGAAATATCCCATCGATCGCACGGAGCTAATTTAAAAGTTTTGTGGCTTAAAGCCGGTCATATTCTGCTATATATCCAAGCATACATTCAACAAATTTTGTATATTATTTTTGGCTTTGTGGTGCAATCTTCAATGGCAGTTATACATATATATATATTTATATATATTCTATTGGAGTTTCACGCAATATCAATATTGCATTTTTTTAAGAATTTGCTTTGAATGGATGATTCTGTATATTATTTGGGATTTTATGATTTCTATTTGATTTCGATACTATTTTATGTGCAATTTCATTTTTTGCGAGGGATGAGAGGAAATTATCAGGGGAAAGCGCCAAGCCATTACAACTATATATCACTGGGAAGGGGTCAGGATAAAAGGATTTGGCATGTGACGGGGGAGGAAGGAATGGTAGAAGGGGAGGGAACCATCAAGGAGGAAAGCGTAAAGCCATTACGACTATAAATAGCACTGGGAAGGGGTCAGAATCAGGATTTGAGATGGGATGTAGGAATGGTGTCCAACTTCTTGGATGGTCGGGTATTGAGCGCCGACCTGCGTGAAACGAGACCGTCACTCTATCGTTCAGCTAAAGTGGTTGTGAGCATTTGATTTTTTTTTTTGCAAATTTAAGCATCAGAAAGTCTGAGTAACACTACAAATTCTAATCTATTTATCGGTAATTTGAAAGGTTTTCGCGTCTGGTGTTAGCTTAAGGCTTATCAAGTTCTCGAGAGCAATTAAGACCTTCACAAAAGCTTACTGACCAGCCAGAAGGTATATTTTAACCCTAAGCATGTTCTAAGACTAGGATAAGCTCAGTGAATATACACTGAGAAGCAGGGTATACTTCTCGATGGATATATCCCATGATCAATATTGTGATTTGACATTCCTTCTTAAGTTTATTTTTAGTGCATTTTTTCAGTCAGAAATAGAATCATCACTATCAAATCTTGCAGAGATCAAACACGCAGCACTCTCGAAACCCGTGTGAGGTTTGGTATATATATATATATATATATATATATATATATATATATATATATATATATATATATATATATATATATATATATATATATGTCGTACCTAATAGCCAGAACGCACTTCTCAGCCTACTATGCAAGGCCTGATTTGCCTAATAAGCCAAGTTTTCATGAATTAATGTTTTTTTCGACTACCTAACCTACCTAACCTAACCTAACCTAACTTTTTCTGCTACCTAACCGAACCTAACCTATAAAGATAGGTTAGGTTAGGTTAGGTAGGGTTGGTTAGGTTTGGTCATATATCTACGTTAATTTTAACTAAAATAAAAAAAAAATTGACCTCATACATAATGAAATGGGTAGCTTTATCATTTCATAAGAAAAAAATTAGAGAAAATATATTATTTCAAGAAAACTTGGCTTATTAGGCAAATCGGGCCTTGCATAGTAGGCTGAGAAGTGCGTTCTGGCTATTAGGTACGACATATATATATATATATATATATATATATATATATATATATATATATATATATATATATATATATATATATATATATATATTGAATTCACTTGCATGAATTCGCAAGGTATTTTAACAAACAGAACACTTCCCCATATGAGAGAATCGAACCATGGTCCAGCAGGTGCCAGGCCAGAGCATTAACCACTAGACCATACTCAGATTGTTAAAAGAAAGAAATTCGGGTGGGTTTTCCACCACGTAATCTCCCTCCCCAACGACACCAGAGGGATGGCCCCTGATCAAACACTCATATTCTATCAATCATATTTCCTTGGGAAAACTCGTGTCTTGAGTATATCATACACTTGCATGAACGTTTTTCCATTTGTACACATTAATTATAGTTCCCCTAACTCTCCACCTTTATTGCAAATGTAAATTAAGGTTATAATTCCCCTTTCTTATAGTGTGTTTCTAATTCCTGGGATTAAAATTGCCAAATATTTCTAAACACGTTCAAGGGAATTTATGTCCGTTCTATAGTATGGTTGAACTGCATAATCTAAATGGGGCCCGACAAAAACAAAAACATTCAGACATTATTTTTTTGGCTTTAAATTCCTATTAATCATGTCTCCCAGATCTATTTATCATTCAGAATTCGCAATAACTTTGCTAAAGTCAAGGAACACAACTTCTTATCCATAAGTTGTCACGTCGTGTGTGTGGGCGTTCACTCGTCTGTCCCCTCGCCATTGTGTCCAGGTGTATTTAAAGGGCGCAACAATACCTGTCTTGCCTCGCCTCTTGAATACGGAACCAGTGAGCTGATTGGGCTAACTATACTCCGCTACAGGTCACCATTGTATCCATGAAAGGTGCTTATTTCCACTGCCTCTTATCCGGATACAGATTTTCCCCAGCATAACCTCTTATCCAGATACAGAATTACCCCTCAATACTTCTCGCCCGGATACAGCGATATACCTCTCATTCGAACACGGTGTTGCCCTTCAGTACCTTTCATCGGAACTGAGTTACCCTTCAATACCTCTTATGCGAAAATTACTTAAGCTTTCGATAAATCCCGTCCGAATATCATGCCGACATTCACTAACATCCGAAAATGGCGTTGAGTACCCTAAGGAGACTTCTCACGTGATGCCTCTGTATAATGGAGTTAACAAGCTGTTGTGGGTTGATTCTCGACGGAGGTCATTAGCCGACCATAGAGGAACGTAATCATTGTTCCAGACGATGGGAACCAAAACATTTACATTCCTGGGAGAAACGCCATCACAATGTAATTATATCTTCATTTACTGCGAAAAATTGAGAAGCAAAAATTGACTACATGGAGTGTGTGTGTGTTAGCCTCGTTGGCAATCATTGGAAACCACCTGAGTAACTTCATGGGTTTCCTCACAGCAACTGAACGCTACCTCTGACTGTAAGAGAGAGAGAGAGAGAGAGAGAGAGAGAGAGAGAGAGAGAGAGAGAGAGAGAGAGAGAGAGAGAGAGAGAGAGAGAGAGAGAAAGAGAGAGAGGGGGGTACAAACATACTGCCGATTACTCAGTTAATTGTCTACATAAATAAACTACTTACATTACTACTAACAAAACTAACAGACCCAAGAACTGAAGCTCGAGCATCATAAGCGCAGCTAGGCGAGGACAACTAGCTGTGAACATTCTCTAAAAATGAGAAGGTAGAAAGCAGAGGAGGAAAGTTAATTGTCATGAGAAAGCACTAAGCCAGCACGACCATATTGCACTTGGAAGGAACGCAAGAACAAGGAGCTGGGATATGACGGTGGGAAGGAAGGCTGCCTGTACACAGAGAAATCACACTAACGTGATGTAGCATTGAGAAATGGTGCCTAGCCACTTGGAGCATCGGGGAATAGAACGCCGACCTGCAAGAGGCGAGGGAGTCGTTGTAATAACCAATCCAAGTAGTTGGACAGGAAGCATAGCTGCATATGCTCTAGAATTCGCGAGGTCTTCCTCTGTGCAAACAAGAAGATTGGGTGTAGGAGCCGGACGGTGAGGGTTGAGTGGACAGTGCACATGGAGTGAATGTTACTAATCGAGGAGCTGGTGTGAGCCGTAAGGAGCAGCTGTGCACATTAAACGGCAGTAGTAGACACTCACGCTTTAATACCAACAGGAGACGATTAACTAACTGGAAACCAACAAGAGACCTCAGTCACGCTTCTAAACCAATAGGAGACTGCAGTCACGCTTCTAAACCAATAGGAGACCACAGTCAAGCTTCTAAACCAATAGGAGACCACAGTCAAACTTCTAAACCAATAGGAAGCCACAGTCAAGCTTCTAGACCAATAGGAGACTACAGTCAAGCTTCTAAACCAATAGGAGACTACAGTCAAGCTTCTAAACCAATCGTAGACTACAGCCATGCTTCTAAACCAACAGACGACATTATCACTTCTAAATAAACAGGGAAAAGACTGCCACGCCTCTAATCGAACAGACAGAAACGACAGCGAAGAAGATCGTCTCTCTCTCTCTCTCCCGAGTGTTTGTGTCAAGCGCGGGTGAGCAATTCGGAACCATTCATGGAGAAGGAAATTCAATGTAAAAGTTGATATTTCAAATATGGCTGAAGATTTATTTCCATATTTGATGCAGCATTGCAATAGTTAATCTGCAATGCTAACATTTATGCACACACAACTTCTCTGCCTACTATGCAAGGCCCAATTTGCCTAATAAGCCAAGTTTTCATGAAGTGCGTCTTCAATAACAAATTGTAAAAGCACCTATAACAGAAACATAATTGAATCCGCTTTGATACAGATCACCAAAGAAAGTAATTTGAATATTAGCAGTGGTCTATATAACTTAGATCCATTTCTAATAGATCAGCTAAAGGGCGATTTAAGTAGAATCATTGAAAAACATTTGTCTCACTAATTTATTGTATATATTTACCTCTTTATGTTATAATTACCTATGCATTATGCTTGTATGTCTGCTGTATCAGATGGGCCATTGGGCTACATCGGATGGGCCAATTGGGTGCATCTGATTGGCCAATGGGCCTTCTGCGTTGTCCAAGTATTGTACCTCACCTTACTTCACCACTCTCTCCTGCCTATTTATACCCATCACTCGATCTGTAAAATGACCTTCTGAAGATGTATTTAATATACGAAAGTACTTAAGGAAATTTCCTGTTTCATTTTTCCTCCGTGGTCTGACATTGTCACATTCTTAATCACGTGTTTATTTTCGTGATATACACACACATATATATATATATATATATATATATATATATATATATATATATATATATATATATATATATATATATATATATATATATATACATATATATATATATATATATATATATATGTCGTACCTAGTAGCCAGAACGTACTTCTCAGCCTACTATGCATGGCCCGATTTGCCTAATAAGCCAAGTTTTCATGAATTAATTGTTTTTCGACTACCTAACCTACCTAACCTAACCTAACCTAACTTTTTCGGCTACCTAACCAAACCTAACCTATAAAGATAGGTTAGGTTAGGTTAGGTAGGGTTGGTTAGGTTCGGTCATATATCTACGTTAATTTTAACTCCAATAAAAAAAAATTGACCTCATACATAATGAAATGGGTAGCTCTATCATTTCATAAGAAAAAAATTAGAAAAAATATATTAATTCAGGAAAACTTAGCTTATTAGGCAAATCGGGCCTTGAATAGTAGGCCAAAAAGTGAGTTCTGGCTACTAGGTACGACATATATATATATATATATATATATATATATATATATATATATATATATATATATATATATATATATATATATATATATATATATATATATATATATATATATATATATATATATTGTGATGATAATCTCTTTCAAGAGAGATTGAGCTTGCTCTTCCCTACAACATTTACGTCATTCAAGTACAAGATACTATATTGAAGATACGTCCACCAGTATCGCCAAACGTTTTGCCCAGGAAGCAAAGCGTACCTTGCACCACCAGACACACCGGCTCCCGCCCGCCGTCAAACCAGCAAACTACTCATTCTCCGCCTGCCTGTTCCTGATTGGCTGGTGTGTCGCCGCACCTGCACTCACGCCACTACCTGAGTCGACGTCTGGGCCAGCACACTCCGTACTCCTCAGAATATCTCTGTGATCTTTGGAGTTGACATCTCTCTCTAGTAGACAAAGCCCTGGCTGTCGTGTACTAAGGGAGGTGGCAGCTTGAAGCCAGTATTCTCAGCACCTGATTTATATTACTTGCACTTTATTGTCTTGGAGTAAATTTTTACTGCCATTAATTATTCATGTTTTGTTTGTTGACTTGTTTTGAATTTTACGTAAGCCAAGAGATTGTCTTTATTCATATCTTGTTTTCTAGAGTAATTAAAATTTCATTGTTTATACTTTGTGTTTTGTATGTCTTCCCATTACCTTACCACAGACAAACGGGCAAACGATCTTCTTTTTTTTCTGTAATGTGACGAGGCCTTGCCCCCCAGCTATTGAAACAGCCGAACATCAGTACTCCAACACTTTACCATCACAATATATATATATATATATATATATATATATATATATATATATATATATATATATATTTAATATATATATACACGGCACAAAAATGAGGATTTCTGGTATTAATACTTAGATATGCGTCGATGTTTTGATGTATTCATGCGCACACACACACAAGAACACATTTCACACACTTTTCTTCCACTAAGCCACCGGCCCCGTGAGGGGCCGGTGGCTAAGTGGACAGCACACTTGTTTCGTAGTCATGTGGACCGGGGTTCGATTCCCGGGGCTGGCTGAAACAAATGGGCAGAGTTTCTTTCACCCTGATGCCCCAGTTACCTATCAGCAATTATGTACCTGGGAGTTAGACTGATGTTACGGGCTGCTTCCTTGTGTGTGTTTAGGGAAGGGGGGGTAGTAGTTGTGTATAAAAAAAAATAGTAGTTAGTAACAGTTGATTAACGGTTGAGAGGCGGGCCGAAAGAACAGACCTCAACACCCGCAAGCACAACTAGGTGAATTTAACTAGGTGAACACACACACACACACACACACACACACACACACACACACACACACACACACACACACACACACACACACACACACACACACACACACACACACACACACACACACACACACACACACACACACACACACACACACACACACACACACACACACACACACACACACACACACACACACACACACACACACACACACGCGCGCACACACACACACACACACACACAGTGTCAGTGTCAGAGTAGTTAGTAAATGGAATGCATTAGGAAGTGATGTGGTGGAGGCTGACTCCATACACAGTTTCAAATGTAGATATGATAGAGCCCAATAGGCTCAGGAATCTGTACACCAGTTGATTGACGGTTGAGAGGCGGGACCAAAGAGCCAGAGCTCAACCCCCGCAAGCACAATTAGGTGAGTACACACACACAGTCCTTCTTATAGATATGTGTTATTGGTTATCCCCTAAAGGATTAAATTAAAGATTCTATCATAGATTTCCTCAATATTTGTTCTATTTTTCACTTAACTTTGGAAGAAAGTTAAAATATGCTTTAAAATATTTTTTACGTGATGTCTTGTCACTGAATGACAAGTCTCGCTGAAGCACACGAAACCATCCTCGGAGGACGAGGGAAAAGTAAATGAAAATGTGTAGCCAAAAGTTGCTGGAGAGTGCAAGCCTAAATAGGCCTATGGGACTGTCAAGACCCAAAGTCCTGGACTCCCGCTTCGTCCCATCATCAGCTAGATATACACACACCCACCCACGCACTATAGTCCAATGGAACTATTATAGGTGGGAGGTTCAGAGCCAAGCCGTAGGATATCTTCTCGTGGCGTTGAGCGTCTGTTCACCAACATGCCTCTGGTGGTCGCGTGGACAACCACGCACTGGCTTGCAAATAGCGTGGTTGAAATTGGGAAACATTGCGTGGTAGCAGAGCAGACGCGAGGTCGCTGGGTTCTCTGAAGCGTGGGTTTAACATATAGATGAATGGGTTTGGGAGGATGTAAATAGATGCTGCCTCGAATGGTCCAATAGGCCTTCTGTACATTCCTTTTTGGTTATATATATATATATATATATATATATATATATATATATATATATATATATATATATATATATATATATATATATATATATATATATACATATTCTTTTAGTGTTTTAGGAATACTGCTTATTTCTGTATCTTATACAAAAACCCTTTGAGATATTAGAGTGTTTCCAGAGAAGTACTTACAGTGTAGGAAGGGCGCTCAGGCCGTAGAAGGCGACGGGACTGATGAAAGCAATCTTGTTGCCGTTGAGGTTCCTGAAACCATAAAAAAAGAGTTATTTAAACTTTATTTCAGTCAAATTAATTTTGGCAGACGTCTTTAATGAGGAAAGAAAGCTCTTGCCTCTAGGTCTGTTTATGTGAAGAGTTTAGTAAGAATCTCAGAGTGCTTTTAACAACATTTGGAGAAACTTAAGAAAGTTGTGTCATCAAAACACCGCCAGGGAAGAAAGTATCGGAAAATAACAATATGAGTAGAACGTGACAATACAAACACAGATTAGAACATTCTATATATTGAGAAGCCATGTTGTCAGTCATACCCAGTACTGTTAGAGTGGAACACCTCTCATAATAAGCACTGTCACAGGTATCATCATTCTTTAGTGACTCCTGACTGTCAGAGCGAAGTATTTTATATATAACACAGTCAGGAGTCCGCACAAAGAAGCCCTGTGAACGTGATGTATCGATGAGGGTTCGAATCCTCCTCGTGACTCCTACTGATTTTCTCACTATGAGGATTATTTTTGTCATGATGAGTCGCCTGGGAACGTTTCCTTTCACCTGATGCGACTGTTCTACTAGCAGTCAGCCGGGAGTTAGGCTACTGTTGTGGGTTGCATCCTGGAGGAAGGTCAGTAGTTTGCCCAGTGGTAGACCTAGAAATATCTAGCAGTTTTTCCCCAGATACCAATGAACCAAAAATATAATTAATTTGAAGTAAACAAGTAAAATAAATTAACATTCTCATACCTTTTCCGTTCATTATGGCAATACAGTGAATATCATGAATGACTGCCATGAAAATAAATAAATTAATTACCTTAAAAAAAATTAATCCTAAAATGAGCGTTTATGAATCATGCAATATATCTTTTTCATCAAAGCTTTTGCAACTGCAACGTTTTAAGCCGCGAGATTCTGAAAATATTGGATGATTTTGTATACAAATGGGATCATTTGGCCTCATTGTTCACTGATAAGCTACTCCATCCTCCCACTTATGAATCTCTTTTTATAAAATATTACTCCAGTTTATGTTTTCAAATTTATTTTTACCAAATGTTGCACGAACAACAAATATCACATTCCATAATCCACATATATATATATATATATATATATGACAATGTCAGACCACGGAGGAAAAATGAAACAGGAAATTTCCTTAAGTACTTTCGTATATTAAATACATCTTCAGAAGGACCTTCTGAAGATGTATTTAATATACGAAAGTACTTAAGGAAATTTCCTGTTTCATTTTTCCTCCGTGGTCTGACATTGTCACATTCTTAATCACGTGTTTATTTTCGTGATATACACACACATATATATATATATATATATATATATATATATATATATATATATATATATATATATATATATATATATAAATATATATATATATGAGAGAGAGAGAGAGAGAGAGAGAGAGAGAGAGAGAGAGAGAGAGAGGGGGGGGGGAGAGACAGGAAGGTTCTTCCTAACATAGGGAGGTATTCAAAGGATATGGAGGTTCTTACTCAGAATGCTAGGAGGTGTTAATGAAGCAAGGACAGATATTCCC
This sequence comes from Procambarus clarkii, assembly GCF_040958095.1. Taxonomy (NCBI): domain Eukaryota; kingdom Metazoa; phylum Arthropoda; class Malacostraca; order Decapoda; family Cambaridae; genus Procambarus; species Procambarus clarkii. The sequence continues at coordinate 35,066,193 of NC_091171.1, forward strand.
AGTGCTGGGAGGTCCTGGAGAGATGAAAGGTCAGACTTACAGAGTACGAAGGTTATGGAGGCCCTGGAAGGTCCCCTCAGACAGCGATGTTAGGTTATTATCACTCAGCATCAGGATAAGGAGCCGCAGAAGGTATTTGAAGGTACCGTTTCCTAGGTGCTGGATATGATTCCTTGACAGGTCTCTGTCGGAGAGATGAAACCAGTTGACAAACCACAAACGAAATACTGAGTGAGTGTATTCAATGGATTAATGGCATTTTGTCTTGATTTAGCATTTTTTTAGCTTAGTTATTGCATAATTTTGCAATAATTAATCAATATTGCATAATTTTGCCATAATTTAGTATATTTAAAAAAAAAGGTATTTGCAACTCCAAAGTGAAAATGCTCATAACTAAGTTCATCGTACACTGTTTTTTATTTACTTACACGTACAAAAGGTCGTGAAGGCCCATTCTAAGCTAAATATTACAGGAACAATTTTGTTGTAAAAGTAAGAGATAGGAAGATAATGTCATAGGATTTTGTACTCACAGATAAATAATTTGATCGTAGTGTCGTATAGGTTCCTGCAGCGATACGCTCAGGTTGTTGTCGGCCAGGTGGCTGGGAGGAGAGATAAGAGGCAGATTAATTCCAAGATGCTGAGGAAAGAGAATGAAAAGGAAAAATATCGTCCAAAATGCTGGAGGAGGAGGGGGATATAGGAGAGTGTGAATATACACAAAGAAATCACAATTGCGTGATGCATCAAATAAACAAATCCACAAGAGGCTGCAGGATCCAGTAAGTTCAGTAGAACTTCAGTTTCAACTCCTTTTTACCATGTCGTAGCTCAGTCGATTAAGGCAGCGTCTGGGATGCTCTAGGACACAGGTTCGAATCCTCGTCACTGCCCTTGTGGATTTGTTCGAGTGTGAATATCTTCCAAGATGTATGTTGGGTTGAAAGACAGAAGGGTGAGAATATATTCCAAGACGTTCGAGGGAAAGAGATAGGAGAGCGAGAATATCTTCCAAGATGCTGGGGAAGAGATAGGAGGATAATCATATCTCCCAAGACTTGAACAAAAAATACTCATCAAGTATCATAACAGCACAAGACCTTAAAAAACAAATGGTTATCAACACACCAAATTGATGGTGTTCATTGTTTACTCAAACCTGTCAATCAACCAATAGCTGTCAAGGACTTCTTCGTAAATGGACTTTTAATTGAAGTAAAAATACTGAGAGTGGAGTCTGAGAGAAGCGTAATTTAGCTTCTGACGTCCATTCCCAATTTAGCAAATGAATGAACTAATTAATTTAACAATGATGAAGGAGTTCCTTTAGACAACGGATCAATGTAAAAATGATCAGACACTTCGGTAATTATTGAGAAAGAGAGAGAGAGAGAGAGAGAGAGAGAGAGAGAGAGAGAGAGAGAGAGAGAGAGAGAGAGAGAGAGAGAGAGAGAGAGAGTTATTCCTTTAAATAAAATCATTACCGTCAATTGTTATAAATGATTCACATTGTTACTAATCTCTAAGGTGAGGTGTGTAGTTTCTCGTTCACCGTATTCTGATGTTTCTCATTTCATTCCTGTTTTGTCTACCTTCACCTCGCTGTAATTCACCCTATTCTTAGTATCTCTATTTTTATCTTTACACCTTTTTTATGATTCTCTCTCTCTGTCCCCCCTCCCCCTCCCCCCTCCCTTTCCGCTTAACAACTCTGTATTAATTACCAGGACCTATTTAAGTCAGTTAATTACCTTCGTTTTCCACGATTAAATCTAGATTTTTTTCTTGACGAGCATAAATATTTCTTTACCAAGAAAACGTAAGATGAATGAGCTCTTTGAGAAGAAGCTCTTCAGGGGTGAATTATATATAATACAAAGTTTTTCAAGAGCAGGCATATTTGGTGCAAGACAAAACGCCGTGAATCGTAAAGAGCTTACTTATGGGAGTGCGAGATATATATATATATATATATATATATATATATATATATATATATATATATATATATATATATATATATAAATATATATATATATATATATATATATATATATATATATATTTATATATATATATATATATATATATATATATATATATATATATATATATATATATATATGTCGTACCTAGTAGCCAGAACGCACTTCTCAGCCTACTATGCGAGGCCCGATTTGCATAATAAGCCAAGTTTTCATGCATTAATGTTTTTTCGACTACCTAACCTACCTAACCTAACCTAACTTTTTCGGCTACCTAACCTAACCTAACCTATAAAGATAGGTTAGGTTAGGTAGGGTTGGTTAGGTTCGGTCATATATCTACGTTAATTTTAACTCCAATAAAAAAAAATTGACCTCATACATAATGAAATGGGTAGCTTTATCATTTCATAAGAAAAAAATTAGAGAAAATATATTAATTCATGAAAACTTGGCTTATTAGGCAAATCGGGCCTTGCATAGTAGGGTGAGAAGTGCGTTCTGGCTACTAGGTACGACATATATATATATATATATATATATATATATATATATATATATATATATATATATATATATATATATATATATATATATATATATATATATATATATATGCGAACAAGCCTGAATGGTCCCCAGGACTATATGCAACTGAAAACTCACACCCCAGAAGTGACTCGAACCCATACTGCCAGGAACAACGCAACTGGTGTGTACAGGATGCCTTAATCCACTCGACCATCACGACCGGACATAAGGAAGTGATAGCCGAAGCTATTTGAACCCCTCCCCCCGCCGGCATTCGGATTGTAATCTTGGGCATAGTATTTTATGAAATCACCTCATTCTTTGAGGCACACGTGAGGAACACAAATGCGAAGAAGCCTGAATGATCCCCAGGACTATATGCAACTGAAAACTCACACCCCAGAAGTGACTCGAACTCATACTGCCAGGAGCAACGCAACTGGTGTGTACAGGACGCCTTAATCCACTCGGTAGTTAATGGTTTAACTACCCATGAATACCATGTAAATAAAAATTCATGAGCACCGTGGCACAGAAACGAGCAACGCCAACTTGTCAACTACTTCAGCAGCCCGTCCTCCAACAGCCCGTCCTCCAAACAAAGATCCAAAAGTGATTCCATGCACCCGCCAAACCCCCTGTTTATGAATGAAAAGCGGTTTACACACGACTCACAACTGCTGACGTTCGAACACATCCGGAACAAGTGCTTCACTGACGAATTTTGTTCGAATCACAACACTATAAATGCTTCACCCACGTACTACAAATACAAATAATCGCCAACAGAACCTAAACACCTAACCTAACCTATCCTATACCTATATATGCACAATATGATAATATAATATAATATTAATTTATACTTGCGAAAATTCCCGTTTTGAATGAACAACATGTTAAAATTTATGAATGCGTCTGTGGGGTTGACCGCTGAATGTAATGGACTTGAGTCGAGGACGGGTTGCAGCCAGAGTTCAGGCAGGCAACAGGCATGACAATAACAGCGGTAGACAATACGGTCATGTTGTAACGAATTGTTTATATACACACGAACGCTGTTATCTAAAATGTTCACGAATGGATGTTTTAATTGGAAAATAGATGGTTGACCGACGAACCAAAACAAGGGGAAGAAAACACCACGAGAACGAAAGAGCAAGAAACAAAAAACTACGATTGTGACACTCTCCGCCACTCTCTCTTATTCATGGGTCTAAAAATAAAGAATGACTACTGCATGAGCGGCTGAGATAAGGGAAAAAATTTTATGGTAGAATTCTCACAGTGCATTCACATTGTTGTGAGTGCACTGTGTATTCACCTAGTTGTATTCACCTGTTGTGCTTGCGGGGGTTTGAGCTCTGCTCTTTCGGCCCGCCTCTCAACTGTTACTAACTACTATTTATTTTTCCTTCCCACACCACCCACACCACACACACACCCAGGAAGCAGCCCGTGACAGCTGACTAACTCCCAGGTACCTATTTACTGATAGGTAACAGGGGCATAGGGTGAAAGAAACTCTGCCCATTGTTTCTCGCCGGCACCCGGGATCTAACCCGGGACCACAGGATTACGTGTCGGGCGTGCTGTCCGCTCGGCCACCGGCGTGTGTGTGTGTATGAGAGAGTGAGAGAGAAAGACAGACAGACACAGTTTTCCCGACAGCCGTGCTCTTGCAAAGCCTGTTCAGTATGTGGCGCGAGCTACTGAATCAACCCATGATTGATTGCGTGGTTGCACGGGATATTGCTGCGGCTTCTGGCCGTGTTGCAAACACTGTAAATCCGTTAAACTATTTCGTACTGATTGTCCTCAAGATCGTATCCACACGGTATTGAGAGTCAGAAACTCACCTACTTCGTGCCAACAGACCAAGGAGAGGCGTGTTTCACTTTATCCCCCAAGGTTAGCTTCCGTGTCCTATTAAATTGCCTGCCCGAGCAAATACGTCACGCTGAAGGCATAATATTCTTTACCTATTTAGATCGCAGATTCACATTACCCCAAGGGTCATTAATTCATTTTCTCTTTTATTTCCAAAGTAGTCGACATATATATATATATATATATATATATATATATATATATACAGACAAGAATACTCACTATGCAGCCTCCTATGCAAGTACATACGAGGCTAAGCAAGTCTTTCAACACCCAAGAGAGGGGGCACCTGCTGCATGGGTAACAGCTTCTCCTCCGAATCAACCTTCCCTGAGTTTGAGCACTGGTGAGGCTACTCCAGACCAAGCCAACACCGGTGCTCAACTCCATAGTCTACTGAGACTGATGGATGCCTACTATTATTATTATGCAAGTACATGAAAGTGAATATGTAAAACATTATAATGCAACCACAGTGAGTTAAACATTTATACACTCGTTTTTAGCAAAAGAACACGGAGTTCCAAGAGTCTGAAAATACCTGCTCAGTGCATCTGTTTTTGTGTTCAGTGATGCGAGGGACACACACACACACGCCCGGCAATGCTCCTGGCAAACAATAAAGAAAATGGGCACCTGCAGGGAGACCTGAGTATCCTATTTTGCAACGGAATTGCTTTGAAGCAAGACTCATCCGACCATGGTCGTCAGGAGGAGGAGGAAAAGATTAAAGAATGAGAGCTTTCATAATAGGAATTATAATCTGCACTGTAGCCTGCTCAGCTGAGACCCGTTTTCGGCGCGATGAGAAAAGAGTATAGTCACTCCCCACGATGAGAAGTAATACTCATTCCATGCGTGAGAAACAATACTACTCGCAGGATGACAAACAATACTCATCCCACGATGAGAAGCAGTATTTGTCGAACGATGAGAGGCAATACATATTCTGCGATAATAAACAATAGTTCTCATCCCAGGATGAGAAACAACACTCATGAAACTGTAAGACACGACGTTCATCCCACAATGAGAAACAATAGACGTCTCAGGGTCGTGCTCTGTCACTCCCAGGATCGTCCTCCATCACCACCAGGGTTCGTCCTCCATCACCACCAGGGTTCGTCCTTCATCACCACCAAGGTTCGTCCTCCATCACCACCAGGGTTCGTCCTCCATCACCACCAGGGTTCGTCCTCCATCACCACCAGGGTTCGTCCTCCATCACCACCAGGGTTCGTCCTCCATCACCACCAGGGTTCGTCCTCCATCACCACCAGGGTTCAGTCACTACCGGCGTTCAATCATCGACTATCCAAGTTGTTGTAGACACCATTCCCCTCCTTCGACACATTCCAGCTCCTTATCTTCATAGCCTTTCCTAGTACTTCCTAGCCCCTTCCTAGTACTTCCTAGCCCCTTCCTAGTGCTTCCTAGCCTTTCCTTCCTACAGTCTTACTGGTTTTGCGCTTTCTCCTCATAATTACCTTATCTTACCGGGGATCCTGGGATCGATCCTTGGGCGGTTGGCTTATACTTTCTTGCACCTGATGCAGCTGTTCATTTTGCAGGGAATAGGACATTAGTACTTAGTCATCTGTCGTGGAATGCATTCTGGGAAAGTTCGACAATAAATGGCCGAAGGAGGACCTAGATATAAGACTAACAGGCTTACTATCCTCGACTATGAGAAAAATCCACTGGGGGGGTTAACAACCATTTATATTACAGGACACACGCACAACCAACTGGCCCACGACGGACTACAAGCATCTCCACCATACCAGACCTTACGGGCTATTCATGCCCGTGTCACCTTTTGGGTGGCTTAATCTTTATCAATCAACTACCAGACTTACGTAGTAGGTGTCCAAGGAAGCGGGTGCGATCCCATCGTATGGCTTCAATAATTCATCAAAGCTTCCTCACGTTTGGTGATACAATTAAATAATTAAGTGATCAATCCCAACAGGTACTGTTTCCCTAACAGAAATTAACGGTACAATAAATATTTAATAATTACACCAACATGCAAAGATTTGTGACGTAATCATGGAATTAAACATTTTTTTTACAGTTTCGGAGCATTGAGTGGATTATGACTCAGTGAGCTTCATTATTTTGTTCATCTGGTTAATTTGCATCTGCAAATACCTATTTGTAGATGCAAATTTCCATCAGATTTGCAAAACTCATATCGGGGAATATTTCCGTGCAAATGATCCACAATTGATAACGCTGTGAGGTTTTATAATCAACGTAAAAATAAAGAAAACTGTAGTAGGCCAATTATGCAGTATGATGCTACTCCTACTGGTCCATGCGAGGCACAGCTCCTATTGGTCCATGCGAGGCACAGCTCCTATTGGTCCATGGAGGGACAGCTCCTCCTGGTCCAAGCGAGGCACAGCACCTATTGGTCCATGCGTGGCACGGCTCCTATTGGTCCATGTGAGGCACAGCTCCTACTGGTCCATGCGTGGCACAGCTCCTACTGGTCCATGCGTGGCACAGCTCCTACTGGTCCATGCGTGGCACAGCTCCTACTGGTCCATGCGTGGCACAGCTCCTATTGGTCCATGCGTGGCACAGCTCCTATTGGTCCATGCGTGGCACAGCTCCTATTGGTCCATGCAGCTGAGCTTAGAATCAAGTGAAATTGAATATGTTGTGGAAAATTGTATCTCGTTGAAGAGTTTCCAAGTGCCATGTACCAATATACCATTGTACGATGCCACATTGCCTGACGAAAAACCGTGTAATTCTACAAAACCGAAATAGGAAAAAAAAAATAATTGCATTGTAAATTTCCCCCTCTCATAAAATTGTTCGGCCATCGTTGACTGAAAGAAATAACTGCCAACACACAGGTGTAAGATACAACGGACGACCTGACCCTGTGGTGTCTTACACCCTGGTTATCCTCGGTCCTTACCAAGTCATTTAGGGTCTTACCAGTTTAAGACGTTCTGGGGCCTTACCAAGTTGTTCTGGATCTTTACCAAGTTGTTCTGGATCTTTACCAAGTTGTTCTGGATCTTTACCAAGTTGTTCTGGATCCTTACCAAGTCGTTTTGGACACTTAACAAGTCGTTCTGGACATTTAACAAGTCGTTCTGGACACTTACCAAGTCGTCCTGGATCCTTACCAAGTTGTTCTGGCCACTTAGTAAGTCGTTCTAGGTCCTTACCAAGTCGTTATTGATCCTTACCAAGTCATCCTGAGCTCCTTATCAAATCTTCCCAGAATCCTAATCAAACGTATAATAGTTATGATAAGCCAAAATAGTTAAGAATAAAGAAGGAACTGCCTGAACTGATGCTCAAAAATATAATTGTTATGCCATTTTTCAGACTTCCAAATAATCGCCAGAGT
>NC_091171.1:35078980-35142435 GCF_040958095.1 Procambarus clarkii
CTGGAGGGTCGCCTTGGCTGATTGAACCAGTTTAACTGGAACGCTGCGACGGTTCCAAAACACGGAGAGTCTACGCATTGTGTCGTCTCGTGATGAAATGTGTTTTTCAGTCGGGAACATTATATATATATATATATATATATATATATATATATATATATATATATATATATATATATATATATATATATATTCAAAAAAATTGTTCTTATGAATTGATAAGGCTTTCCATTACATTATTTATGATGTGAACTTAACATTGAAGTTTGATGACGTTTTAGGCGATCAAACCTCACCTAAACTACCCAATATAACTTGGTCAGTAATTTATGTTCTTAATATAATAATTTTAATAAGAATAAACCAATTTGAAAATAAATATTTAAAACAAATTAAATCACTCTGCTTGTTAGGTTAATCAGGCTTTGCATTCTAAGCCAATTAGTGCGGTTCTGGCTATTAGGTACGATTGATGTTATATATATATATATATATATATATATATATATATATATATATATATATATATATATATATATATATATATATATATATATATATATATATATATAACTCGACAACCTATGACAACCATCTTTGTAACCCATATGTAACTCCTTTTTTGTAACAAAGTTCAAATAAAGTAAATATATATGTGTACATACAAAAGAATGGGGGTGGTAGGAGAAGATAATATTAGTGTTCAGTGAGAAACCACAAGGTCTCCTCTGAATACTTTTTATTTTCTTCTCCGAGGCTATGGGTCCCCACATTGGCACCAGAGGTGGTACCCTCACAAACTTTTATATATATATATATATATATATATATATATATATATATATATATATATATATATATATATATATATATAACGAAGCGAAGTTAACGACATCATCAAGAGGAGCCTCACCACAGCTGGATGCCCAGCTGAAAGAGAGCCCCGTTACCTAACGCCCCGTAACTCTGATGCTCTTATTGGTCGCCCAGATGGTATCACAGTGAACCCCTGGAAGAATGGCAAGCAGTTGGTATGGGACTACACGTGCGTATCAACCCTGGCTAACACCTACATTAACCTCAGTGTTGCACAACCAGGTGGCGCTGCCACCCACAGGGAAGCAGCCAAATCCCGTAAGTATAGAGAACTGGATCACCACTACAATTTTGTCCCCATTGCTTCTGAGACGCTCGGCGCCTGGGGTAAAAGTGCTACCAGTTTTTTGAAGGAACTGGGTTCTAGGCTCATTGAAACAACAAGGGACCCGAGAGCTGCAAGCTTTCTTTTCCAGCGCCTCAGTGTGGCGATACAGAGGGGAAATGCGCACTGCATCCAGGGTTCCTGCCCGCCATCTGAGGAGCTGGAGGAACTCGACAACCTATGACAACCATCTTTGTAACCTATATGTAACTCCTTTTTTGTAACAAAGTTCAAATAAAGTAAATATATATGTGTACATACAAAAGAATGGGGGTGGTAGGAGAAGATAATATTAGTGTTCAGTGAGAAACCACAAGGTCTCCTCTGAATACTTTTTATTTTCTTCTCCGAGGCTATGGGTCCCCACATTGGCACCAGAGGTGGTACCCTCACAAACTTTTATATATATATATATATATATATATATATATATATATATATATATATATATATATATTTATATATATATATATATATATATATATATATATATATATATATATATATATATATATATATATATATATATATATATATATAGTGTATGCCTGCTTCTCACCTACGCCTAATTGTTCCAATTTGAGAAGGGAGCTTTATCTCTGTACACTAGCATTGCTTTAGCAGAAATATGTCACCTTTAACGAACTTATTACAGTTTGATGATGAAATAATGGTCAACCAGGAGAGAGACAAGAGTGGGCCGTCTGCATATTCCATGGCTGCCAGGCAGCTCTAGACTACGACCCACACGATAGGTTCCAAAATCAACTTGAGAGCCAGACGGTGGTCATTGAGAAAGTGTGGAGTGATGTAATGACGAGAGCAGTCCAAGTGGCAATTCAAGGCAGCAAAATTGAAAGCAAAGTCAAAGAAGTAACTTTAATTTCTAAATTTTTTTGCTTCGATTTTTTTTCAAGGTGCTTAATGAATTAGCTTTAACGACCTTCTCCGTGCGGCCAGTTCCACTTAATTGCCCGTTTTATGCCGAAGAAAGTTTTTTAAGACGTCTCTATGATTCATCTTTGTCTCCAGCTTCAACCCATTACCTTCTGTTCCTGCTGTTTCGCATTCGAAACATTGCCTCTTTGTCCACCCAATCAATTTCCCATATTACGTTGTATGTTGTTATCATATCCCTCCCCCCCCCCCAGTTTTCGCCTTTCCTGAAATATATGAAATATAGCGAGTTTGAGCACCCAAAACCTTCCACGGCAGTAAGTCCTCTCACTCTGGGACACGTCTTGTCGCGTATCTGAATACTCAACACAAAACTTAATGACAATTACCCTGGGAATAATATAGATAGGGTCTGGCCTAGGGCTTAAGACCACTACAGTGGTTTATTGATTAACCAGTAAGTTGACTTTAGATCTTTCAACCTCGATAGTTTACTGACCTAACAGCAAGAATAAGTTTTCCCTGCACGTAGTCTAAGTTTAAAAGATACCCTGAATATTCAATATATATATATGTGTATATTGTGTATATTAAGCTGACTTAATATATTTATTCCAAAATTATACACGCTCCCGAGATTACTTCACTGTGAAAACTTTTTCAATTTTGCTTATTGAATCAGAACACGCAATAATTTGGTTTTAAAATGACATGGAAACTGTTTAGTCAACGCGGCGAAATACTTTTTAATTAACTTGTTAACACACTGAACAGGTTACCAATCAGGAGATATTCTGTATATTCTGTGCAATTCCGTTTATACACGAGGGAAACAAGAGTACTGCCGTTTATGTAACAGATAAACCAGAGTAATTCCGTTCACGCAACAGGTAAACAAGAGCAAAACCGTTCATGCAAGAGGGAAACAAGAGTAATACCGTTCATGCAACAGATAAACAAGATCAATACCGTTTGTACATGTAAACAAACTTTAATACCGTTCATACAAAAGGTAAACAAGAATAACATTCATTCAGGAAAACAAGTGTAATATCATTGTCTCTTCTGTCAATTCTCGTGAGAATTTGAATATGGTGATCATGTCTTTTCTGATTCTTCTGTCATCCATAAAGGTAAGAGTAAGTTATTGTAGTTTCTCGTAGCTCATCTCTGCAACTAAATACAGTGGCCTACCTTCCAGCTTTGTGACTAACCTGGTGCCATACCTCTCAGCTCTGGGAGTAGAGCCTGGTAGTGTGACGTTCAGTTCTAGGACTAGTCGAGCTCTGCCCGAAACGCTATGCGTACTAGTGGCTTTAGGTATTGTATGTGCTAGTTCTATCTATAAATCAATCAGAATGTTTGTAACTGCATCTATGTATGTACTTTTCCTAAATAAATTATTATTATTATTATTATTATTATTATTATTATTATTATTATTATTATTATTATTATTATTATTATTATTATTATTATTATTATAGTTATATCTCACTCAGCTCTGGGACTAGTCAAGTGATATTTCTCTCAGCTCTGGGACTAGTCTAGTAGTATCTCTCAGCTCTGGGACTAGCCTAGAAGTATCTCTCAGCTCTGGGACTAGTCTAGTTGTATCTCTCAGCTCTGGGACTAGCCTAGTAGTATCTCTCAGCTCTGGGACTAGTATCTCTCAGCTCTGGGACTAGTCTAGTTGTATCTCTCAGCTCTGGGACTAGCCAAGTAGTATCTCTCAGCTCTGGGACTAGCCTAGTAGTATCTCTCAGCTCTGGGACTAGCCTAGTAGTATCTCTCAGCTCTGGGACTAGTCTAGTTGTATCTCTCAGCTCTGGGACTAGCCTAGTAGTATATCTCAGCTCTGGGACTAGTCATGGTAAGTTCCACTCAGCTCTGGGACTAGTCTAGTTGTATCTGTCAGCTCTGGGACTAGCCTAGTAGTATATCTCAGCTCTGGGACTAGTCATGGTAAGTTCCTCTCAGCTCTGGGACAAGTCTCGTGGCATACCTTTAAACTCTCACCAACCATGTTTTGTTTTGAACGAGAGACAGACTCCATGATGGTGACTGACAAGAGGAGGCGGTGATTCCTTTCAAGATCTGTCTGACATGTGATGACAGAGTCTTATTCAGAGTTCTAAAGGAAGAAGATTATGTTGGCCAGTCTTGAATAAGAAGCTGAGGATACTCGTCTGATACGTGTGTCGGGAGAAAGATTGATTCGATTAAGTTTGTGTCTGGCCTCCTGTTACCAGCCAACAGCTATATAACGTTGCACTTGCGTGAGTTGAACTCCAGTAGCCACTTGTTGGTGCAAGAACGGGGATAAGCTACGGGAATCAAGGAGGACGAGGAAGGAGCTGTGGGAAAGCAGGAAGCTATGAGGAGCTGAAAATTGCTCTGTGAACATTATGGAAATGAGATCCTGTGATAATTGTTTCACAAAATTGATGTTTCTCACTAAAATGCAAATGTGGTTGGGAACGACTCGGTTTTCAGTCCTGATTACGCAATTAATGAAGGATTTTAATCAACCCGTTTATATAAACCAGAGTTAATTTATCGTAAATAAAGATTAAATAAATATTTCGCGTTAATGGAAGGAATGTATTCACCCCAAATACAAGACATGGGGGAGGGGGGGGGGCAGTAAAACTAATTTACTTGCAATTCAAAAGACCGGAAGATTAATGTCTGCGTGTGGATGATTATGGAGCATCACGGTAAAGGACCATTAAACCTGCCGTTACTTGCCAACGTTGACAATTAGCGGGTGAATGGGGAATCGATTTTTATGTGTTGTGTTGTGCAGCTCACACGCAAACAAACGCACGCAAACACACATTGAGAGTCCTCACGAGGACTGGTGCTCACGAGGGTGTAGAGAAACACACACACACACACACACACACACACACACACACACACACACACACACACACACACACACACACACACACACACACACACACACACACACACACACACACACACACACACACACACACACACACACACACACACACACACACACACACACACACATTTAAATCACTTTGATCACATTTAATAATCACATTTAATCACATTTAATCACATTTAAAAATTAGTAGAGTATTCACATACACACACACACACACACACACACACACACACACACACACACACACACACACACACACACACACACACACACACACACACACACACACACACACACACACACACACACACACACACACACACACACACACACACTATCACAACAGAAGATAGGTGTAGGGGCAGGAGGCCAGATACAAGGTATCATCTGGGAGAGGAAATTCTTCAGGAGTCAGAGAAGGAAAAAGACTTGGGGGTTGATATCACGCCAGACCTGTCTCCTGCAGCACATATCAAGCGGATAACATCAGCGGCATATGCCAGGCTGGCCAACATACGAACGGCATTCAGAAACTTGTGTAAAGAATCATTCAGAACTTTGTATACCACATATGTCAGGCCAATCCTGGAGTATGCAGCCCCAGCATGGAGTCCATATCTAGTCAAGGATAAGACTAAACTGGAAAAGGTTCAAAGGTTTGCCACCAGACTAGTACCCGAGCTGAGAGGTATGAGCTACGAGGAGAGACTACTGGAATTAAACTTCACTTTGCTGGAAGACAGAAGAGTTAGGGGGGACATGATCACCACATTCAAGATTCTGAAGGGAATTGATAGGGTAGATAAAGACAGTCTATTTAACACAAGGGGAACACGCACAAGGTTACACAGGTGTAAACTGAGTGTCCAAATGAGCCACAGAGATATTAGAAAGAATTTTTTTAGTGTCAGAGTGGTTGACAAATGGAATGCATTAGGGGGTGATGTGGTGGAGGCTGACTCCATACACAGTTTCAAGTGTAGATATGATAGAGCCCAATAGGCTCAGGAATCTGTACACCTGTTGATTGACGGTTGAGAGGCGGGACCAAAGAGCCAGAGCTCAACCCCCGCAAACACAACTAGGTGAGTACAACTAGGTGAGAACACTATGGAGTCTCGCGGCTGAGTGAACAGCGCTCTGGGGTCGTAGTTGCAATGGCCAGGAATCGATTTCCGGCGGAGGCGGAAAGAAATGAGCAGAGTTTCTTTCACCTTGATGAACGTGTTCACCTAACAGTAAATTACATGGGAGTTAGACAGCTGCTACAGGCTGCTTCTTGGGGGATGTGTGTGTGTGTGTGTGTGTGTGTGTGTGTGTGTGTGTGTGTGTGTGTGTGTGTGTGTGTGTGTGTGTGTGTGTGTGTGTGTGTGTGTGTGTGTGTGTGTGTGTGTGTGTGTGTGTGTGTGTGTGTGTGTGTGTGTTTGCCTGGGTTAGAGATAAATATATGTAGTAGAAATATTAGAGGAAAAATAAATTGGTTAGACAGATGGGGTCCAAGAGCTAATAGCTCGATTCTGCAGACACAAATAGTAAATGCAAATTGTAAATCAAGACACACACCAACACGTAGGAAATATGAGCACACAAGCAATCACAAACATGAAAATACATGCCAGGCAAACACCAGCAAAACCGGACAAACTCTAGCAAACACAAACACACGAGGCAAACGAGAGGGAAATAAAAAAAACGAAAACACCAAAGAAAGGCCTCAGTAACATCTCGACCCAGAGCAAAAGAGAAAATGCAAGGGACCCAAGGCGATAAGACGTTTGTCACAAAGGTTATCTCAGCTTGAAGGCAAAACAAAGAAGATTGTAAATTTCTTATGGGATCACTGCAACGGAGGAAGAGTGACAAGGGGGGGAAATATTGGGCGAGGAAGCGAGGTCGACAGGAACACAAAGTGTCATTGGACTTGGAGCAAAAATATTAAATGAAGTGCCAAGAGAGAGAGAGAGAGAGAGAGAGAGAGAGGGAGGGAGAGAGAGAGAGAGAGAGAGAGAGAGAGAGAGAGAGAGAGAGAGAGAGAGAGAGAGAGAGAGAGAGAGAGAGAGAGAGAGAGAGAGAGAGAGAGAGAGAGAGAGAGAGAGAGAGAGACCTACGGCAAAAGTCCTCGTCGTCCCAGGTCTCCGGGCAGTCGATGATTCCATCACACTTCCTGGAGGCGTCCAGGCAGGGGCCAGAGAGACACTTGTACATTCCCGCGGGGCACTGTAGAAGCTCTGCAAGGTCACAAGAAAAGAAGTGGTGGTCAGCTGGCAAGGAAATTGTCAGGCTGTCGGACTCTTCTCACAGTGTGTGTGTGTGTGTGTGTGTGTGTGTGTGTGTGTGTGTGTGTGTGTGTGTGTGTGTGTGTGTGTGTGTGTGTGTGTGTGTGTGTGTGTGTGTGTGTGTGTGTGTGTGTGTGTGTGTGTGTGTGTGTGTGTGTATGTTTACTAGTTGTGTTTTTGCGGGGGTTGAGCTTTGCTCTTTCGGCCCGCCTCTCAACTGTCAATCAACTGTTTACTAACTAACTACTAACTTACTATTTTTTTTTTTTTTTTTTCCCACACCACACACACACACCCCAGGAAGCAGCCCGTGACAGCTGACTAACTCCCAGGTACCTATTTACTGCTAGGTAACAGGGGCACTTAGGGTGAAAGAAACTTTGCCCATTTGTTTCTGCCTCGTGCGGGAATCGAACCCGCGCCACAGAATTACGAGTCCTGCGCGCTATCCACCAGGCTACGAGGCCCCTGTGTGTGTGTGTGTGTGTGTGTGTGTGTGTGTGTGTTGTGTGTGTGTGTGTGTGTGTGTGTGTGTGTGTGTGTGTGTGTGTGTGTGTGTGTGTGTGTGTGTGTGTGTGTGTGTGTGTGTGTGTGTGTGCGTGTGTGTGTGTGTGTGTGTGTGTGTGTGTTTTACCTTTCTTGTGTTATTTAGGTTCGGATGTCGAAGGGATGTGGTAATAGAGATGCAACGATGACCAGCTACCTGGACCATCGGGGATCGAACGCCGACCCTGCAGGAAGCCTCGCTTCTTGCAGGGTCGATCAATGCTTAGTCTATCTGCTTAGAGCGAATGTGGTAGCGTGGTTATTGATGTGGTAAAGTGGAAGGGTAATGAACCGGTTAGAATGACAACTGTAATTGGTAGTTAGTGGTGAATAGTGTGGTAGGGGTGGGAGAAAGGGGTGTTATGGAGGGATTGTTCAATTGTTCAGTTACAGAGAATGTGATAGTAAATCAAAATTATGAAATAATACGTTTTAGGATATTTATAATTGGGTGTATGTGTGCGTATGTGTATGTGTTTAAGTGTTGATAATATGTGTGGGGTGGATAAATGCTGAGGTAGAGAATGGGGAAGAGGTAGAGAGTGATGAATAGGTCAATAGAATAGACCGGGATGAATAGACAGGGGGCCCAGAAGGTGGGAGAGGGTATAAATAAAAAAAACTTAAATGGAAGAGAGTGGGTTCGTGAGCGTGAGTGCCTGACTGCAAGGTTGCTAGGTTAGGTTAGGGTAGGTTAGGTTGGATTGAATAAGTAAAGGTTAGGTTAGGTTGGGGTAGGATAGGTTTCTTTAGTCTAGGATTGGCTAAGTTAGGTTAGATTGGCCTAAAAAAATAGGCGGGGAAAAGGTTAGTTACTGAAAACACTAAAGGAAAAAAAAACACATAAACAACAAAATTATGTAAATCTTTACATATTTACTGAATATCTTATCTCCAATTCCTGAAGAAGACAAACATTTTAAACAACAGATTGTTATGAGTCGCTCCTGCTACGCCAATGAAAGGAGAGTTAAGTATAATGAAAAACCGAAATAATTAATCAGCTTCACCAACAAAGAACAATTAAATATGATTTTCAAGTTCAAGAGAAAATCTGGATAGCCTGGAGCAGAGAGAACGGGAATTACTTAATTTCTATAGCAGGAAAAGAACTCACTATAGTAGGAGAGGAACTCACTATAGCAAGAGAGGAACTCACTATAGCAGGAGAGGAACTCACTATAGCAGGAGAGGAACTCACTATAGCAGGAGAGGAACTCACTATAGCAGGAGAGGAACTCACTATAGCAGGAAAAGAACTCACTATAGCAAGAGAGGAACTCACTATAGCAGGAGAGGAACTCACTATAGCAGGAGAGGAACTCACTATAGCAGGAGAGGAACTCACTATAGCAGGAGAGGAACTCACTATAGCAGGAGAGGAACTCACTATAGCAGGAGAGGAACTCACTATAGCAGGAGAGGAACTCACTATAGCAGGAGAGGAACTCACTATAGCAGGAGAGGAACTCACTATAGCAGGAGAGGAACTCACTATAGCAGGAGAGGAACTCACTATAGCAGGAGAGGAACTCACTATAGCAGGAGAGGAACTCACTATAGCAGGAGAGGAACTCACTATAGCAAGAGAGGAACTCACTATAGCAGGAGAGGAACTCACTATAGCAGGAGAGGAACTCACTATAGCAGGAGAGGAACTCACTATAGCAAGAGAGGAACTCACTATAGCAGGAGAGGAACTCACTATAGCAGGAGAGGAACTCACTATAGCAGGAGAGGAACTCACTATAGCAGGAGAGGAACTCACTATAGCAGGAAAGGAATTCAATACAGCATGTGAAGTACTCCCTACTGTCCAGGAGAGGCATTTACTACAGCCGAAGTACTCGCTACAACAGGGAGAGATAAACTACAGCAGGAGAAGTACTCGCTACAACAGGGAGAGATAAACTACAGCAGGAGAAGTACTCGCTACAACAGGGAGAGATAAGCTACAGCAGGAGAAGTACTCGCTACAACAGGGAGAGATAAGCTACAGCAGGAGAAGTACTCGCTACAACAGGGAGAGATAAGCTACAGCAGGAGAAGTACTCGCTACAACAGGGAGAGATAATCTACAGCAGGAGAAGTACTCGCTACAACAGGGAGAGATAAGCTACAGCAGGAGAAGTACTCGCTACAACAGGGAGAGATAAGCTACAGCAGGAGAAGTACTCGCTACAACAGGGAGAGATAAGCTACAGCAGGAGAAGTACTCGCTACAACAGGGAGAGATAATCTACAGCAGGAGAAGTACCCGCTACAACAGGGAGCGATAATCTACAGCAGGGAAAGTACTCGCTACAACAGGAGAGGTATATACTCACTACAGTCGAGGAGATGGGAGCCGTCAGCGCAGCTAAGGTGCCGGTCACGGGAGAGCAGACAGCGCCGCTCGGCAGGGATGCACTGACCGCTCGTAGCGCAACGGAACGCTCCCGGCACACACCCGGAGATCTCCTTCTCTGTCGAGGAACCAGTATGGCAAGTTATGTCAACATCAGGCCAAATGGAATAAAGTAAATAAAAATAAAGTTATTTTGTGCGTGTGGTAATACTTGGTCTGGTCGATATACAGCGGCCGTTCTCGTTTGTTGCAGGTCGGCGTTCGATCCCCCGATGGTCCGAGTGTATGGGGCACCAGTAATTTTCTTTCGACCTATCCCCAGATACTTGTCTTCATAGCCCGTCCAAGTATTATATTATAATATATTCTTTGCCATTTTTCTTCATTAATATTTTACTTTTTACGTGTGGTCCGGAAGGAGAATTACGAGGAGAAAGCACTAGGCCAGCGGGATTATGTTGCACATGGAAGAGATCAAAGGGAAGGATAGGAGCTGGGATAGAGGGGGTGAAGAGAATGAAGGATTTGGGCTGTCGGGTATCGAACGCAGACTTGTATGAAGCGAGGCTTCATACAAGTATATTCACTGTATATTCGCTACACTACGCAAGGGTTCACATTTGGTCAAGAATGTATAACTTTCAACCAGGACTGATGCAGTAGCATGGGATCAAGCCTGCGTCTGCAGACTCCTCGGGAACACGCACTATCGACATGGATGGAGTTCGATCCCATCTACTGCCTCGAGGATTTATCCATAAATTCATCACGTTTTTGTTATTTCATTGTGAATTTATATTTTTGTAATGTCAACAATATTCGAAGTTTTCTGTCATAATTGTTGATACTTTTTTGACACTAAAATTTTTTCACTAAAATTCCGTTTTATAATAACCAAATCTAAAAGGATTTTTTTTTGTTTTTATTCGTGCTCATAAATGCTTTCACAATTCTGTAAATGCATGTCAATAGAATATTCTAAATTGATGGTATACCCACATGTTGAGCTGTATATCCCCCAAGCTCCCTTCCTCTACAGAAATCTCTATTACAACTATGCTTGTGTCTACGTTTCTTCTAAATTTTCATTTTGTTCAGTGAAATATTTAAATAATTGGTAACATTTTCTTTGTTAGAAGAGCACGTGCATGTATTTTTTATTTTATTTTATAAGGTTTTAGAAGAGAACTTGCTTTTAATGACAAGCAAATTTTGTATTTTTACCATTGTAGTAGAGCCCTTGTATTTTCATGACTTTTTACAAGCTATACGTAAGTATAAACAGTATTTGGAGGTTAGAGTTACTTGTAGTTAAGTCAGACATCAGAATGGTAGCCTCCAACGGCTGAATTCTGATTTCAGGCAGTGGTTTAGTGGCTTCCCGAACCGTTATGGTGATTTCCAGCACCGGTATGGTGGCTTCCAGCACCGTTATGGTGGCTTCCAGCACCGTTATGGTGGTTTCCAGCACCGGTATGGTGATTTCCAGCACCGGTATGGTGGCTTCCAGCACCGTTATGGTGGTTTCCAGCACCGGTATGGTGGCTTCCAGCACCGTTATGGTGGTTTCCAGCACCGGTATGGTGGCTACCAGCACTGTTATGGAGCTTCCAGTACCGGTATGGTGGCTTCCAGCACCGTTATGGTGGCTTCCAGCACCATTATGGTGGCTACCAGCACTGTTATGGAGCTTCCAGTACCGGTATGGTGGCTTCCAGCACCGTTATGGTGGCTTCCAGCACCATTATGGTGGCTACCAGCACTGTTATGGAGCTTCCAGTACCGGTATGGTGGCTTCCAGTACCGGTATGGTGGCTTCCAGTACAGGTATGGTGGCTTCCAGCACCGGTATGGTGGCTTCCAGTACCGGTATGGTGGCTTCCAGTACCGGTATGGTGGCTTCCAGTACCGGTATGGTGGCTTCCAGTACCGGTATGGTGGCTTCCAGTACCGGTATGGTGGCTTCCAGTACAGGTATGGTGGCTTCCAGCACCGGTATGGAGGCTTCCAGCACCAGTATCGTGGCTTCCAGCACCGGTATGGTGGCTTCCAGTACCGGTATGGTGGCTTCCAGTACAGGTATGGTGGCTTCCAGCACCGGTATGGAGGCTTCCAGCACCAGTATCGTGGCTTCCAGCACCGGTATGGTGGCTTCCAGTACCGGTATGGTGACTTCCAGCACCGGTATAGTGACTTCAAGCACCGTTATGATGGCTTCCAGTACCGGTATGGTGGCTTCCAGTACCGGTATGGTGGCTTCCAGTACAGGTATGGTGACTTCCAGCACCAGTATCGTGGCTTCCAGCTGCGGTATGGTGGCCCCAACATTCTCACTAGTGTGAATTCTGCCAGACGAGAAAGTTTTTCTCCCCAGCCACAAAAGTGACAAGCGCTGCAGCTCTCCTCCAGCCGCGAGCTATACACAGTAAACACACGCGTCGAGAGAGAGGAAAAGTGGAGTAGACGCGGCTGGAACACAGGAATAAAAAAGGGGGGAAACGAAATTTACCGGCGGATTCACACTGGAATATCTGTTTTATTTTTTATTTTTTTTGGGGGGAAATACGGTATTTCCTGTTTCATCTGCATTCGTTGTGTGTGTGTGATAGGTATAGACACATACATATATATATACACACACACACGGGGATACACCTGTATACATATATACACAGACTCGCAATATTGTTTGTCACTTACCAGAGAAGATTTCGTCGGACTTATCAGGACAGTCTGGGATGTGGTCGCGCCAGTAGCTCTGTGGGAGGCACTGACCCGTGTGGCACTTGACCTGTCCTGGCCCACATGGGTGATCACCTGCCAGGGAAGAGGTCAAGGAAGGTTATTTGCGAGTTACGCGGTGACCTGATCTGACCTGCAGTGATAATCACCTCTCAAGCAGAAGATCAAGGAAGATTACAAGTTATCACCTGACCTGAGATGAGCCACACTGATGGTCACCTGCCACGGAGAAGGTCGAGGAAAACATTACAGGTTATCACGCAACCTGATATAGCCTGTAGTGATGATCACTGGCCAGAGAGGAGGTCAAGAATGGTGACTGAAGTCTACCACACGACCCCAACCAACATTAATGACCAGGGAGAAGGACAAGAAAGGGCAATACAGTCAAGTGTGTGTGTGTGAGAGGTTCAGTATGAGGAAAGCCAGATAAATGTGCTTTTGGGAGTCTAGAGGTAAGGGAAATTATTAAAATGAAGCGTTAAGCCAGTATGACTATACAGCACATGTATGAAGTATAATGTGTGAGGAAATCAGAAATGGAGAGTATAAGGAGTAAGAGGATTGGTATGAGAGAGGCAGGAATGGGGAGTTTGGAATGAGTTGAATTTGTGAGAATCAACATGAGAGAGCTGGGACTGAGGAGTAATTAAAGTATTTTTAAGCACTATTGATTCTCATACAAATTTATGAGGAGAAAGCGTTAAGCCAGTATGACTATATGGCACTTGGAAGGAATATGAGGATAAGAAGCTGGGATTTAAGAACAGGGTGAAGGAAGAGTGCCCATCAACCATCGGGGATCACAGAAGGAGAATATTACCAATGAGTCACGAATATTTACACTCTCCTGAAAATAGGGGAAATTTTGTTTTTCTGCGGCTCTTTTACACTAATGGAACTAATCAAGAGAGAGAGGTCTCAGATCTCTGTCAATCAACTGCGCCAAAAGCTATTTCGTCTGTTGGTTCTTATTATCCGAGTCAGGAGATGTGTCGGGGCGGGGGCAGTATAGAGCCGGGTTTACCTCGTGTTTGCTCTGTGTGAGGCACCGCCGGGCAGGAGAAATGCACTTCTAGCAAGAGCAGCATTGTTGGCGAATTCTTTAAGTGAAAAACTTTACTTTATTCTCCATACATTCTCGTGTGTATGTGTGTGTACTCACCTAGTTGTGCTTGCCGGGATTGAGCTCTGGCTCTTTGGTCCCGCCTCTCAACTGTCAATCAACTGGTGTACAGATTCCTGAGCCTACTGGGCTCTATCATATCTACAGTTGAAACCGTGTATGGAGTCTGCCTCCACCACATCACTGCCTAATGCATTCCACCTGTTAATTAACTACTCTGACACTGAAAAAGTTCTTTCTAATGTATCTGTGCCTCATTTGGGTACTAAGTTTCCACCTGTGTCCCCTTGTTCGTATTCCACCCGTGCTAAAGAGTTTATCTTTGTACACCCTGTCAATTCCCCTGAGAATTTTGTCGGTGGTTATCATGTCTCCCCTTACTCCTCTGTTTTCCAGGGACGCGAGGTTCAGTTCCCTTAGCCTTTCCTCTTAGCTCATACCTCTTTGTTCAGGGACAAGTCTGGTGGCATACCGCTGAATCTTCTCTAACTTTGTCTTGTGTTTAACTAGGTATGGACTCCAAGCTGGAGCTGCATATTCCAGGATTGGTCTGACATAAGTGGTATGAAGGGTCCTGAACGATTCCTTACACACATTTCTAAATGCAGTTTTTATGTTAGCCAACCTAGCATATGCCGCTGAAGACATCCTTTTGATGTGGGCTTCTGGGGCCAGGTTCGGTATGATATCAACCCCCAGATCTTTCTCTCTATTTGACTCTTGCAGGATTTCACCTCCCAGATGGTATCTTCTGTTCAGCTTTCTGCTCCCATCGCAAATTTCCATACTTTACACTTTCATGAGTTGAACTTTAGCAGCCAGTTTCTAGACCATTCCTTCAGTTTGCCCAGGTCATCCTGTAGTCTCTGTCTATCTCTGTCTTGATTCTTCCCATAATTTTTGCATCATCAGCAAACATTAATAGGAATGAGTCTATACCCTCTGGAAGATCATTTACATAAACTAGAAACCGGATAGATCTAAGTACAGAACCCCGTGGGACTCCGCTGGTGACATCTCGCCACTCTGATGTCTCCCTCCTCACAGTTACTCGCTGTTTCCTGTTGGTTAGATACTCCCTTATCCATGGGAGCACCATACCTTTTACTCCTGCCTGTTGCTCCAACTTTTGTAACAGCCTTTTATGGGATACTGTGCAGAAGGCTCTCTGACAATCCAAGAAAATGCAGTCTGCCCACCCTTCTCTTTCTTGCCTAATTTTTGTTGCTTGGTCATATAATTTTATTAAACCTGTGAGGCACAATTTACCATCTCTGTACCCATGCTGGTGGTGTGTTACAAAGCTATTTCCCTCCAAATGCTCTACGAGCATTTTCCTCACGATCTTCTCCGTCACCTTGCATGGTATACAAATTAGGGAAACTGGCCTGTTGTTCAGGGCCTCTTGCCTGTCACCCTTTTTGTATATTGGGACCACATTAGCTGTCTTCCAACTTTCCGGGAGTTCTTTCCTGTGTAGCACAAGATCGTGATGTACGTGTTGCGTGTACACGTAGGAGTGTGTAGCACCTCGCTGATGTCCAGGGTTCTGTTGTCAATATACCTGTCGAATATTTCAGTACACTGAATTAACAGGATGTCCCATTTTCTATTCTTGGGTGCTCGGTTAGGTTAGGTGTGGGCAATTCCGTTCAATAGTTTAAAGGACGAGCTGGTCTGTTGGCGTGTGGTCGTGGAGCTTGGGCAGGAGTGGTGGGTGTATTCATATTCAGCAGTAGCCCCAAAATCACTTATCCTAAGTGTTTTATGGGGATACTGCCCAATTATGCATATTAGCCATTTTCTATTAATTTTCCTCATCATCAGGGAATAATGTTGTATATAATTATTATAAGAAACATATTTTATTGGATTTTTTGGTTTTCAAAATATTTACAGGGTTAGCCGGGAGCCAGTTGCAAAAATCATCGTGGGGGTCAGAATATGACCCCCTGGCATACTGTTCTTTTTTTTAATTCAGGTGACAACAAACAGCCTGTGGGCGTCCCGTACCCCAGCCCATTCCTCTTGTAAATTTGTTTTACGCTATTCCCGAGGATCTAGTTTCCATCTTTGTTGACAGACATCCATGCAAATATTCTCTTTTTCTCTCTCCCCCTCTCTCTCTCTCTCTCTCTCTCTCTGTCTCTCTCTCTCTCTCTCTCTCTCTCTCTCTCTCTCTCTCTCTCTCTCTCTCTCTCTCTCTCTCTCTCTCTCTCTCTCTCTCTCTCTCTCTCTCTCTCTCTCTCTCTCTCTCTCTCTCTCTCTCTCTCTCTCTCTCTCTCTCTCTCTCTCTCTCTCTCTCTCTATATATATATATATATATAAATATATATATGAACCGCTATTATTTTCATATATGATTTCTTATATAAATAACCAATATCCCGAATTTGTTCGTGAATTTAGCTGTTTCGAACATGTTTTTCACTAGAGAATGGCACGTATATTTATTTGACAGGAATGTTGTTGGATTTCCAGATGAAATATTTGCAATAAAGGTCTCGCACGTACATCCCGATTATATGGAGGACATGATATAGTTCAACAGCACGGCAACATATATATATATATATGTGTGTATATCACGAAAATAAACACGTGATTAAGAATGTGACAATGTCAGACCACGAAGGAAAATGAAACAGGAAATTTCCTTAAGTACTTTCGTATATTAAATACATCTTCAGAAGGTGATGTTTTTGAAGGTGAAGGTGACCTTCTGAAGATGTATTTAATATACGAAAGTACTTAAGGAAATTTCCTGTTTCATTTTCCTTCGTGGTCTGACATTGTCATATATATATATATATATATATATATATATATATATATATATATATATATATATATATATATATATATATATATATCGTGGTCTGACATTGTCATATATATATATATATATATATATATATATATATATATATATATATATATATATATATATATATATATATATATATATATATATATATATATATATATATATATATATATATATATATATATATATATATATATATGTTGTACCTAGTAGCCAGAACGCAGTTCTTGGCCTACTATGGAAGGGCCGATATGCCTATTAAACAAAGTTTTCCTGAATTTATATATTTTCTAACTTTTTTCTTATGAAATGATAAATCTGTCCATTTCATTAGGTTTAAATAAATTTTTTGTTTAAATTTGATTTAAAACTAACGTAGAAATATGACCGAACCTAACCAACCCTATCTAACCTAATCTGTCCTATCTTAACCTAACCTAAACTTTCACAACTAAGTCAATAATTTATGTTCCCAATATAATATAATAATAATAATTCAAATAAAATAATTGGAAACAATTTATTGAAAATAAAGAAAATCACTCGGCCAATTAGGCAAATCGAGAGTTGCATAGTAGGCTGAGAAGTGCATTCTGGCTACTAGGTACGACATGGAGAAATGGAGAGTGGAGAAATGTTTGATTAAATAACTCATGAAACTTCAACTTTATATGAAAGTATACTCTTTTGATTGCTGTTGCAATATTGCGAATATTTTGTTCTTCTTTGTTTCTCTTCGTTCTCTGGTTCTACTTCGTCCAGTACGGAGAAGTAGAACCATGTTCTCTTGTCATGTTCTCTAAGTCCCTTGGTTATTCTTGTCATGTTCTCAAAATACACTGGTTCAATTTGGCATGTTCTCCAGTTTTCATGCTAAAATCCACTTGTCATGTTCACTAGGTTACTTCGTTTTTCTTGTCATGTTCTCTATGCTCCTTGGTTCTTCTTGTCATTTTCTCTCTTCAAATCACTTTCCCTCTGTGCTCTCTGCAGGTCATCATCTTACCACCGGATCCCCAGCCTCGCCTACTGGCTTTAAGAGTTTGGAAACGATTGAATAATACAAACACAGGGAAAGTTTTATCAAAACTCTAGCGATTTACAAACAAAAAACTTTGTTATTGAGCGAGAGCCGAGTGTGTGATGTTCTTACCTACATTGCCCACCTAGGTTCGAAACCCAGTGGAATGCTACGGACCTCGAATGGATCTATGCAGAACAGGATGAGGGTTATGAGCAGCGAGTGTCGTGTTTGTGTGTATTCTGTAAGCCGAAACCCATTCTAATGAATTAAATAAAAAAATTATGATATATAAAGAAAAATAAAGGGGGGGGGGGGGTCACAGGAAAATATAGTGAATAATAAATCTTCAGGGAGAATAAAAAAAAAACGGATACCACGTTAACAAAGTCTACGGACACACCAATCCACGTTTTAGTTACCAATTATGAGACCGTGAACATTATGTCATAATTTTATTTAAGAACATTATGTCATAATTTTGTTACATTCTTATCTACTCAAGAATGAATAGCCGATTTAGTAGAGTCATTAACGAACGTACTTTCAGTACTTCCGAGACGACTTGATAATGGTCCCGGCCGTAATGACAAGGCCCCTGGCCGATTTCATAATGGTCCAGACCGACTTGACAAAGGTCCAGAACGACGTGATAATGGTGAATTGATAATGGTTCAAGACGAATAATAAGAGTCCTGGACGACTTCATAGGGATCCAGTATCACTTGATATGGGTCCAGGACGAATTAATAAGGGTCTAGGACGATATGATAAGGTCCCGGAGGACTTGATTACGGTCAAGGACAACTTGGTAAAAGTCCAGCACTACTTAATAAGAATCCAGGACTACTTAATAAGGGTTCAGGACTACTTAATAAGGGTCCAGGACTACTTAAGAAGGGTCCAGGACTACTTAATGAGGGTCCAAGACTACTCAATAAGGGTCCAGGACTACTCAAAAAGGGTCCAGGACTACTCAATAAGGGTCCAGAACTACTCAATAAGGGTCCAGGACTACTCAATAAGGGTCCAGGACTACTCAATAAGGGTCCAGGACTACTCAATAAGGGTCCAGGACTACTCAATAAGGGTCCAGGACGACTTGATAAAAATCTAGAATGGACCAAAACACACTCACTCTTATTTCTTTTCATATGTATGGGTTGGGTCGTGTTTTAGTCACATTATTGTGACTTTTTCTCTCCCCCAAAGATATCTCCTCTCGCTCGGAAGCCTTCCTTGGGTCGGCGGTATAACTTGCTGAAGATGGAACACTGGACTCCATTGTTTTACCCTATATATGGCCAACAATTCTAGCATAAGAATCCTCTTCCATTTTAGAAAGTGAAAAAGGTGCATATATATTTTTTCCTTGTGCCTGTAAATTTCTACAAACTTTTCTTGCTCCCGGCTATAAATTCCCCGTTATCGCTTGCGAGAGATGATTATTTTTTTTTACAAAATATTTACTCTTCTTGACGTTGAAGTTATGGTCAATTTGCCATCAATTTCTGCTGCTTCACAGTGGGAAAACTGCATTGAATACTTCACACCTCTATTCAGTACATGGACGAATCACTTTCATGCATATCGTTAAGTAGTTCCTTGTCCTGATTCATTGAATTGGACTGAGCCTATAACATTCAAGAGTGCTCACAAGAAATATGCAGCGAGTTGAATTTCCAGGATCTGTGTAGCAAGCTCGCATTTCCAGCACTGGTTACAGCAAACTGACTTTCTATTGCCCGTATAGTGATGTGGATTTAGGACCTCAGTACTTCCTGATTTCTGCTTAGCAGATTGAACTTGTAATTCATGACTAAATAAAAAAAATTGAGCTTCCAATTCCTGCATAAGATTATACATGAGTTGATGCCTTCAGACTCCTGCTAGAAGGCTGAGAGCAATCCCTTCTCATTGTTCATGGTGAGCCTTACCCCTACGAGTTTACCCTGGTAAACCAACCATTAGTCGTTTTATAGTTAGGTTCCGCATTACTGCTGGGTGAACTGGGGCGACCAGTCAATATGATATGATCTGATGACGGTATAATATAATATAATATAAAGAAGGACTATAAAGAAGAAAAGCTGAATGTAAAGAAAACAGATATAGTGAATATATAGAAGAAAGAGATGAATATAAAGAAGAAAGAGAAGATGAATATAAAGAAGAAAAGCTGAATATAAAGAAGAAAAACATTATAAAGAAGAAGAAGCAGAAAGACATACATAAAACGATAAAGAAGTAAATATAGGAGACGACGAAGAAGAATATGAGCAATATGAGCAATACTACACATGTGGAATAATCAATACCAGCACCAGTCATGAACGTGGGACATGATCACAACACACGAGATACTGACCAATATTGACCAGGTGGACAAGGACAACCTCTTTAAAGCGAAAGAACTATTAAGATTAGAGGACAGAAGTGGTAGCTAGAAAATCAAATGAGCGGTAGAAATCTTAGGAAATACTCGGATCCGGAACGGGTATATCAATGCATTCCCAGTAGCTGGGAATGCATTGATATAAGTTGTGGAAGCCTCCTCAACTTTAAGGCCGGATTTGACAGGGAATTCGAACGTCGAAACAGTTAATTTCTATGTCAACAGGTGCAAGAGAACTGAAACTTCGGGCATAAGGAGCTGTAGACCTCACTTCCCCATAGTTACTGATAGGTGAGTATACTCATAGGTAAGTACACATAATTATAAGGACCCAGATAAGGACTATAAGGACCAAGTCTGGTCTGGGAGCCACCCTCGCGTCTGAGCGAAAGAGCAGCTTCGGCAACTTTCTGGTCAGCTCCGGGATCATTAGCCCTAATTGAAGGCCTGGACTCGCTTCAAGGACCCCTGATCTTTACTTGCATTCAAGCGACTCAATATTACTTATCTTGATAAATATGGTTTGGGTTCCCGTTTGATGGGGACAGGAAGCCTGAAAGATTTAAAAGTTTCCTTCTTAAGCCAATGAATGACTTTCCCGAGGATGCTATCCACAACAGTTGGTTAACTCCAGGGAATCTATTTACTAATTGATGAACAGAGACATCAGGTGTAAGTTCCCCCATAGGCCAACTCCTGACTTTTCCCAGGATACAACTCACAACAGCCGTTTAACTCCAGGATACTTATTTACTGCTAAGTAAGCAGAATTATCACTGGAAAGGAAATGAGCCCAAACGTTTCCGTCCCTCAGAGGGAATTTAAACCGGGATATTTTGGTTGCGTTTCAAGTACAGAATAAACTTTGAAGTTACATACTGTGTGAAACAGTTATTCTTTTAATCCTATTACACAAACATGTAGTCCAGGGGATTTAATCCAGGTCTACCCATACCCACTGGGGGTATGTACCCATACCCACTGGGGGTATGTATCCATACCCACTGGGGGTATGTACCCATACCCACTTGGAGTATGTACCCATACCCACTGGGAGTATGTACCCATACCCACTGGGAGTATGTACTCATACCCACTGGGGGTATGTACAAATACCGACTGGGGGTATGTACCCATACCCACTGGAGGTATGTACCCATACCCATTGGGGGAATGTACCCATACCCACTGAGGGTATGTACCCATAACCACTGGGGGTATGTACCCATACCCACTGGGGGTATGTACCCATACCGACTGGGGGTATGTACCCATACCCACTGGAGGTATGTACCCATACCCATTGGGGGTACGTACCCATACCCCCTGGGGGGTATGTACCAATACCCACTGGGGGGTATGTACCCACACCCACTGGGGGTATGTACCCATACCCACTGAGGGTATGTACCCATACCCACTGGGGGTATGTACCCATACCCACTGGGGATATGGGAACCAAATAATGAAGTATGGAACTCGATCTCTGATCAGTTAAAACAAAAAAAGTTGTTGCTTGATTATAATTAACTATATACACGTGATAAAAATATATGCGATAATCTTTCCGTTGTTCTATTCCTATAGCTATCCCTTCGCAAGGTCAAACCATTCTGTTGACGTCATTTGAAGTTCGGTCCAAAGATCTTCACCGATCGTGTTGGTGCCTAGTATGAATGGTAAGGAGGAGGAGGAGGAGGTTTTCTATTTTCTGGTGAAGGGGGTCTATGGGGATATTTATGGTATTCCAACTGGGGTCTGTAATTGCGAAAATATTAAGATCTGCAGGTCTAGAATATCCTTGGGACATATACACACTATAGCAACCCTGGAACCTATACACACTAGAGCAACTCTGGAACCTATACACACTATAGCAACCCTGGAAACTATACACACTAGAGCAACCCTGGAACCTATACACACTAGAGCAACCCTGGAAACTATACACACTAGAGCAACCCTGGAACCTATACACACTAGAACAACCCTGGAACCTATACACACTAGAGCAACCCTGGAACCTATACACACTAGAGCAAGCCTGGAACCTTTACACATTAGAGCAACCCTGGAACCTATATACACTAGAGCAACCCTGGAACCTAAACACACTTGAGCAACCCTGGAACATAAACATACTAGAGCAACCCTGGAACATAAACATACTAGAGCAACCCTGGAACATAAACACACTAGAGCAACCCTGGAACCTATACACTCTAGAGCAACCCTGGAACATAAACACACTAGAGCAACCCTGGAACATAAACATACTAGAGCAACCCTGGAACCTATACACACTAGAGCAACCCTGGAACCTATACACACTAGAGCAACCCTGGAACCTATACTCACTAGAGCAACCCTGGAACATATATACAATAGAGCAACCCTGGAACCTATACCCACACCTGACCAAGACATTCGCATCAAGGGGAGAGAACTCCAGAGAATACAAATGAGCATACATATTTAAAATTAAGTCCTTTCCAAGCTTCCCTGTGGAGAACAGTTCAAGCTTGGAGAGCAGCTTCGGAGTGCAGTTCTGTTTAAATAACGTTACAGACTAATTCTTAGAGAATTCAGTCAACAGAGTTCACAATAATACCTTTATCGCAATTATTTAATGTATGTTTTAAAGGTGTATATTCTCTTACTCTAAATGTTTCCCCATTTAACATTTGTTAAAATACCTTCAAACCTTTGTTGTCATATCACATAACAAATATACCTAAAAATATAACAGACAATTGTAATTTTAAGCTCAATGTTTCATGCAAAAAAGTATAAATAAAATGTCTTTCCATTTATGTATGAAATTTTATTAATGAATCAATCAATTGACTAGGAAACAATGTGTCACATGCAGAATCGACTCTAACGTTAAAACTGTAACGCTCTAGTTAAATTAAAAACACCGTATATTTGATGTATCTTGGGACTAAGTAACGGCCACGAATGGTTATGTGATTTACCATGGAAATTACGCATGTGGTTAGATATAACCACTTCATAAATGACGCTTGTGAAGATTTTTCTCCAAAAAAAAAAAAGAAAGATCTTTAAGCCCAAATTCGACGATTCATTTGAATCTTTAAGAAGACACGGAATACTCCTCATTCAAGTCCTTAAAGAAAAAATAAGACTGTTATTTTTATCCATTTCTTTGAAGGCTGCTTGAATATTAGTTTTTTTTAACGCTGTCCGATTTTTTTTTTAATGTTTTAATTAAATTTTTTTTTCGAAGACTTTAAACATTTTGCAGCTAAACGTCTTTTGTGTGATATTATAACCGAGCCTAGTTGACGAAATATTGTTTTACTGAAATACGGTAAAAAACATTTTACAGTATGCAAATCCCCATTGAATTACTAGTATCTGTCAAGTTGCTCTAGTGTGTATATGTTCCGAGGTTGCTCTAGTGTGTATATGTTCCAGGGTTGCTCTAGTGTGTATATGTTCCGAGGTGGCTCTAGTGTGTATATGTTCCGAGGTTGCTCTAGTGTGTATATGTTCCGAGGTTGCTCTAGTGTGTATGTTCCGAGGTTGCTCTAGTGTGTATATGTTCCGAGGTTGCTCTAGTGTGTATATGTACCGAGGTTGCTCTAGTGTGTATATGTTCCGAGGTTGCTCTAGTGTGTATATGTTCCGAGGTTGCTCTAGTGTGTATATGTTCCGAGGTTGCTCTAGTGTGTATATGTTCCGAGGTTGCTCTAGTGTGTATATGTTCCGAGGTTGCTCTGTGTGTGTATCGGTATCGATATTACTTAAAAAAAACGGCAATTCATTTGTTTTAATCTAAAAAAAATGGATAGCTGGGAATAGAACTGTTGATAGAAAATCAAGGGGATTTTATCACAGTCATTTATAGAAAAACACCAAATCACTTATTTATATTTTTGTGCAATTAAAACATGGAATTGAGGTATAGTTACTGATGATCTGAGTTTATTGTTATATATTACAGTTTTATTTTAAATCGTTCAGATATAGAGTCCCATAACCTTCAAAGGGGTATGGATACACCGGTTAAGATCCCTTGACTTTAGAGCCTCTTGTGTTTCTATATAACTTCCTACAACACAACCATTATGTGTAGCCATCTGCAGCTGAACCAATATATGCTTTGTGTCTACCACATAACCACTATTTGCATCCATCCACCACCTGATCATAATATCTAACCATCTACTACAGAATAGTTATATGTAACTGTCTACCACATAACCATTATCCATACTAACATTCTATACGTAATATCTTCCTAAAGAAAAAAATCTTTTGATGTCTCGTCCTACAAGATACTTATTTTAAGATTATGTTCTGAGTAATGGCTATACGATAATGGATATACAATAATGGCTATACGATAATGGATATACAATAATGGCTATACGATAATGGATATACAATAATTGCTATACGATAATGGATATACAATAATGGATATACAATAATGGATATACAAAAATGGATATACAATAATTGATATACAATAATTAGTGAATATATTCCCCTTTATTGTATCTTGGATAATACAATACACCAAAATATGAGCTTTCCTTTGCATGAACAAATTTATATTAAACTTAAGATTTAATGCACGAAATAATGACAATGACAACAAAACTATATAATCTGGGATGATTTTGTAAATGGATTATTTTGACGTTATAATATTATTTCGAAGAAATTTGAAGCTTGTTTTGCTTTGACAAAGGCAAATTAGCCAACAATGACGGCAAAAAGTTTAAATTAGCCGATGGAATTTTGAGTTAATATTCAGCTCTAGCCGCACTCTGTTTCCTAGTTCAATAAGCTGCATATTTAAAGCTCTTATAAAATATTTTACATAGAAGCATACGCTGTTATTCACACACACACACACACACACACACACACACACACACACACACACACACACAGGATACAGAATAGGAGAT
The DNA here is from genome assembly GCF_040958095.1 of Procambarus clarkii. Classification (NCBI taxonomy): domain Eukaryota; kingdom Metazoa; phylum Arthropoda; class Malacostraca; order Decapoda; family Cambaridae; genus Procambarus; species Procambarus clarkii. The sequence continues at coordinate 35,104,225 of NC_091171.1, forward strand.
GAAGTACTTAATGAAACAGACAGAGAGAAAGATCTAGGAGTTGATATCACACCAAACCTGTCTCCTGAAGCCCACATAAAGAGAATAACGTCTGCGGCATATGCGAGGCTGGCTAACATCAGAACGGCGTTCAGGAACCTGTGCAAGGAATCATTCAGAATCTTGTACACCACATATGTAAGACCAATCCTGGAGTATGCGGCCCCAGCATGGAGCCCGTACCTTGTCAAGCACAAGACGAAGCTGGAAAAAGTCCAAAGGTATGCTACTAGACTAGTCCCAGAACTAAGAGGCATGAGTTATGAGGAAAGGCTGCGGGAAATGCACCTCACGACACTGGAAGACAGAAGAGTAAGGGGGGACATGATCACAACCTACAAAATCCTCAGGGGAATCGACCGGGTAAACAAGGATGAACTTTTCAACACTGGTGGGACGCGAACAAGGGGACACAGGTGGAAGCTGAGTACCCAAATGAGCCACAGAGACGTTAGAAAGAACTTTTTCAGTGTCAGAGTAGTTAGCAAATGGAATGCATTAGGAAGTGATGTGGTGGAGGCTGACTCCATTCACAGTTTCAAATGTAGATATGATAGAGCCCAATAGGCTCAGGAATCTGTACACCAGTTGATTGACGGTTGAGAGGCGGGACCAAAGAGCCAGAGCTCAACCCCCGCAAGCACAATTAGGTGAGTACAATTAGGTGAGTACACACACACACACACACACACACACACACACACACACACACACACACACACACACACACACACACATAGTGTATAGTAGGTCACTGGAAACGGGAGACCTATCAGAAGTATGGAAGACTGCTAATGTAGTACCAATATTTAAAAAGGGTGACAGACAAGAGGCACTGAACTACAGGCCAGTGTCCTTAACTTGTATACCATGCTAGGTGATGGAGAAGATTGTGAGAAAAAACCTAGTAACACATCTGGAGAGAAGAGACTTCGTGACAACCCATCAACATGGGTTCAGGGAGGGTAAATCTTGCCTTACAGGCTTGATAGAATTCTATGATCAGGTGACAAAGATTAAGCAAGAAAGAGAAGGATAGGCGGACTGCATTTTTTTGGACTGTCGGAAAGCCTTTGACACAGTACCCCATAAAAGGTTGATGCATAAGCTGGAGAAACAGGCAGGAGTAACTGGTAGGGCGCTCCAGTGGATAAGGGAGTACCTAAGCAATAGGAAGCAGAGAGTTATAGTGAGGGGTGAGACCTCAGAATGGCGGGAAGTCACCAGTGGAGTCCCACAGGGCTCTGTGCTTGGACCTATCCTGTTTCTGATATACGTAAATGATCTCCCAGAGGGTATAGACTCATTCCTCTCAATGTTTGCTGACGACGCCAAAATTATGAGAAGGATTAAGACAGAGGAGGACAGCTTGAGGCTTCAAGAAGACCTGGACAAGCTGCAGGAATGGTCGAACAAATGGATGTTAGAGTTTAACCCAAGCAAATGTAATGACGATAGGAGTAGGAAGCAGGAGACCAGATACAAGGCATCACTTGGGAGATGAAATACTTCAAGAGTCAGAGAGAGAGAAAGACCTGGGGGTTGATATCACGCCAGACCTGTCCCCTGAAGCTCATATCAAGAGGATAACATCAGCAGCATATGCCAGGTTGGCTAACATAAGAACGGCCTTTAGAAACTTGTGTAAGGAATCTTTCAGAACATTATATACCACATATGTCAGACCAATCCTGGAGTATGCGGTTCCAGCATGGAGTCCATATCTAGTCAAGCATAAGACTAAACTGGAAAAGGTTCAAAGGTTTGCCACCAGACTAGTACCCGAGCTGAAAGGTATGAGCTACGAGGAGAGACTACGGGAATTGAACCTCACTTCGTTGGAAGACAGAAGAGTTAGGGGGGACATGATCACCACATTCAAGATTCTCAAGGGAATCAACAGGGTTGATAAAGATAGGCTATTTAACACAAGGGGCACACGCACTAGGGGACACAGGTGGACACTGAGTGCCCAAATGAGCCACAGAGATATTAGAAAGAACTTTTTTAGTGTCAGAGTGGTTGACAAATGGAATGCATTAGGAAGCAATGTGGTGGAGGCTGACTCCATACACAGTTTCAAGTGTAGATATGATAGAGCCCAATAGGCTCAGGAACCTGTACACCTGATGATTGACGGTTGAGAGGCGGGACCAAAGAGCCAGAGCTCAACCCCCGCAAGCACAACTAGGTGAGTACACACACACACACACACACACACACACACACACACACACACACACACACACACACATATCACTTACAGTTGATTGATTGACAGTTGAGAGGCGGGCCGAAAGAGCAGAGCTCAACCCCCGCAAGCACAAATAGGTGAATACACGATGTTTTCATGTAACACACAGAAATCACAATAGCGTGCTGCATCAAATGAACAAATCTACAAGGGCCGTGACGAGGATTCGAACCTACGTCCGAGAGGATCCCAGACGCTGCATTAATCGACTGAGCTACGACATGGTAAAAGGAATTGCAACCGGGAAATCATCCTGATTTACCAACGGTTCATGCAGTCTCTGTGTGTAATGAAGTAAGGGCGAAGAGGTAGAACAGTCTATTAACATAGCTCGGGTGCATGGGGGGAGTTGTGTAAAAACCCTGGTTTGTGTCTCGGAGAGACTGAAGGAACCGTTGGTAAATCAGAGTGATTTCCCGGTTGCAATTCTTTTTACCATGTCGTAGCTCAGTCGATTAAGGCAGCGTCTGGGATCCTCTCGGACGTAGGTTCGAACCCTCGTCACCGCCCTTGTGGATTTGTTCATATTCATGTAATTAACGTTAGGACAACATCATAACGGTCAGCGCCTTCTATCTTAACACGGAAAATATAAAACCCAAACAAGAAGACAAGAAAGTAAAGGCAGGGAAGTAACACATCTTAACATTTCACGAACAAAACAACACCTGCATTCGTAAATAAGAAAATCATACGGATCCTGCTAAACAAAAACATACATCACCGTACCAAAAATGAATGTATTTTGGACAAAATAGATGTAAAACTGCTACCAAAGCACACAGAATGTGACAAATAAAGCAAAATATACATCAAAACACTAACAATTAATGTATTTTGACAAAAACAATTAAAAAAACTAACCAAAATATAAATAATATGAGGAAAAAAATACTACAACACTCTGCAAATAAATGTCGTGACAAAATACATTAAAACTTCCAACCAAAGCATACATAATCTGACGACCAACAACGACAACCATAAAATCTAGCTGAGTAACTCACTACAGTTCAGTTCGTCCGATTTATCGAGGCAGTGGAAGTGAAGGTCACATCTGTCAGCCAGTTGTACACACTGCCCACTGGCACACTGCCACTCCTTCTCCTGGCACTCCACCACCGCTGCAAAGGTCAGCAGGTTTTGACAGGTGTTGACTCACATTTGACAGATATGGATAGGTTAAGATCCATTTATTTAACTTTTAATCACTTTAAATAGTGCAGGATAAATTTTGACAGAATTTTGGACAGTCTTTATCAAATATTGACAGTCTTTTTACGTTTGAAGACTTAAGGTACGGCAGCTAAATTTTGACCGATTTTAACTGCCATTGACTGTTATATTTGACTGCTATGGACAAAGAATAAAAGTTTTTTTAATTGCATTGACTTTAAGTAGTGCAAATAAATTTTGACACATATTGTCAGTCATTGATATTAATTGACATATTACGGATATCGAGAAATACTATTTTTTTTATTATAAAGACTTTAAGTGATGCGGGTCAGTTTTGACAGACATTTAACAGTTAAAAATATAGTCTGAATCTTTGCTTCTTATATTGACATCACTTAACATCATTCACTGACAGATATAAACAGTAATTTATGAACACATGTGAAGATATATGATATCATTAAGAGGTGCTATATTACGAAAGTCTCTCTACTTACGGCAGTCCTTCTCGTCCTCTCCATATAGACAGTCAAATTTTCTGTCACAGCGAAGACGCGCCGAAATGCACCGTCCCTCCGAGCAGTGGAACCACGACCCGTCTTCTCCTGTCCCCACACACTCGTCCCTTTGTCCTGCGGCCGACACGGTGGGGAAATATTATATATATATATATATATATATATATATATATATATATATATATTCATCACACACAGAGATCACACTAACGTGATGCATCAAATGAACAAATCCACAAGGGCCGTGACGAGGATTCGAACCTGCGTCCGGGAGCATCCCAGACACTGCCTTAATTGACTGAGCTAAGTCGATTAAGGCAGTGTCTGGGATGCTCCCGGACGCAGGTTCGAATCCTCGTCACGGCCCTTGTGGTTTTGTTCATATATATATATATATATATATATATATATATATATATATATATATATATATATATATATATATATATATATATATATATATATATATATATATATATATATATATATATATATATTTTATCATGTATTGACGTTTTAATTGATCTTTTAACTGAACATCAAATAAATTGAATAAGAAAAGGAGTTGAAATTCTTGTATCAAAGGTATTAAAAGATATGTGTATGTTAATCGGAATGAATGAATCATTTAATGCTTAATTGAAAGGAAGAGGGCGAAAGACAGAAAATGGAATACACAGATATATATAGATTGTTAGAGACATAGAGACAGATAATCGTGTATACATTTATCTATATCTAACATATTTCAATGTTTGGTGTGGAAGGAGGGCAGGTGCTTGGAACTAGCCTCACCCAACTTTGCACCCTGATTACTGTGAGGGATGCGCCAAACATGATCCGTTTGGTGTTATTTACTGAAAGGATTCCCCAGGAAGGAGAAAGGGAACTATCAGGAGAAAGCGCCAAGCCATTATGACTATATCGCCCTTGGCAAGGATCTGGATAACGATTTGCGATGGGACGAGGGTGGGGGAGAGGATAAGGAATGGTGCCCAACCACTTGAACGTTCAATCCCCCACTTTGTCGGGGGATTGAACTCCGGCCTGCATGAAACGAGACCGTCGTTCTACCGTCCAGCGCATGTGGTTGGGCAGTCTTGACCTGGTTGTGAGGTTGGTGTAAGTAAAGTCAGCACAAATGACTATTCTTGGAATATCATATTAACTGAACACTTGATCATGATTTAGTCTTTTCTTTTATCTTATTATAATATAACACATTTTTTTTAATGATGTTCGCGTAATAAATATAATATTCTAACTATCATACTTTGCTTATAATGTACGTAATATGTCAAGATCATGACGTCACACTCCCTCAGTGTCCTCGTCCACACCTGCTTCCCTCCCACGTCGTCCACACCTGCCTCCCTCCCACGTCGTCCACACCTGCCTCCCTCCCACGTCATCCACACCTGCCTCCCTCCCACGTCGTCCACACCTGCCTCCCTCCCACGTCGTCCACACCTGCCTCCCTCCCACGTCGTCCACACCTGCCTCCCTCCCACGTCGTCCACACCTGCCTCCCTCCCACGTCGTCCACACCTGTCTCCCTCCCACGTCGTCCACACCTGCCTCCCTCCCACGTCGTCCACACCTGCCTCCCTCCCACGTCGTCCACACCTGCCTCCCTCCCACGTCGTCCACACCTGCCTCCCTCCCTCGTCGTCCACACCTGCCTCCCTCCCACGTCGTCCACACCTGCCTCCCTCCCTCGTCGCCCACACCTGCCTCCCTCCCACGTATCAGTCGCCCACACCTGCCTCCCTCCCACGTGTCAGTCGCCCACACCTGTCTCCCTCCTATGTGTCAGTCGCCCACACCCGCCTCCCTCCCACGTGTCAGTCGTCCACACCCGCCTCCCTCCCACGTGTCAGTCGCCCACACCTGCCTCCCTCCCACGTGTCAGTCGCCCACACCTGCCTCCCTCCCACGTGTCAGTCGTCTACACCCGCCTCCCTCCCACGTGTCAGTCGCCCACACCTGCCTCCCTCCCACGTGTCAGTCGCCCACACCTGTCTCCCTCCCACGTGTCAGTCGCCCACACCTGCCCTCTGCCTGACCAGTGAGAGCACTCTTCATCTGTGCTGGATTTAAAAGAGGGGAAGATATGGCAAAGAGAGAGAGAAGAGAGGGAGAGAGAGAGGGAAGTGAATAGAGAGAGTGAGAGAGAGAGAGGGAAGGGAAAAGAGAGAGTGTGTGAGAGAGAGAGAGAGAGAGAGAGAGAGAGAGAGAGAGAGAGAGAGAGAGAGAGAGAGAGAGAGAGAGAGAGAGAGAGAGAGAGAGAGAGAGAGAGAGAGAGAGAGCGAGAGAGAGAGAGAGAGAGAGAGAGAGAGAGAGAGAGAGAGAGAGAGAGAGAGAGAGAGAGAGAGAGAGAGAGAGAGAGAGAGAGAGAGAGAGAGAGAGAGAGAGAGAGAGAGAGAGAGAGAGAGAGAGAGAGAGAGAGAGAGAGCGAGAGAGAGAGAGAGAGAGAGAGAGAGAGAGAGAGAGAGAGAGAGAGAGAGAGAGAGAGAGAGAGAGAGAGAGAGAGAGAGAGAGAGAGAGAGAGAGAGAGAGAGAGAGAGAGAGAGAGAGAGAGAGAGAGAGGGAGAAATAAATGGTGACAGAAAAAGCGAGCAGAAAAGGATGGAAGGGAGCAAGATAGCGTCAGAGAACATAAACAGCATGTCAGCAATAGTGTGACGATAACGGAAGCTTCTTGCAACAATATGCAACAACAACAACAACACAGCCGCTCAGAACTTGGTTATTCCGCGCGTATTTCATAAATACACAATGTACGTTCTCCCTAAGAAACATGCAGCAGAAGTTGGATAAATGGCTGCGATGTTTCACATTCCCAGGACAGCTTGGGACAGCCTGGAATAACTCATCCCTGGCTGAAGGTAAGTCACAGTACCGACCCCTGAAAACATATCAGTCGATCCACATGTGCGACATGTAAGTGAGGATGTTTCTGTTCGTCATGGCTCCTTATCCACTCGTCCTGCACCGTTATCCACTCGTCCTGCACCGTTATCCACTCATACTGCACGAGTAGTGCAGGATCCCTACAAAGTCGTCCTTGACCTTTATCACGTCACCCTAGACCCTTATTTAGTCGTCCAGAACCCAACTCAATCCATCCTGGACTTCTATCATGTCGCCCAGAACCCTTATCAAGTCATCCTTGAACCCTTATCAAGTCATCCTTGACCCCAATCAAGTCGTTCTAGACCCCTAATCAGGCAGTAAGATCACCTCATCAGGCACTCTGGGGGACTTGACAAGTATAAGATTTCTGAAGGGCAAACCTTAGGTTTCAAGAGGGACTTGACAAGTATTACATTTAGCTGCCCCCCCCCCCTCCCTCCCGGGGGCGGTAGGAGCAAACAGTGATCCTCACCAATTATATGAAGCCTTTTAAGGGTTTAGAGAGAAATATGCTAAGTTTTAAACCAGTGAAGTAGGCCTCTAGCCTCCTAAAAGAGATATAAATTTTTTTTTTTTATCTTTATTTAAGAAAATACAATTTAAATTACATATAGCAGTCTCGTCAGTCCTGTAGCTCAGCAGGTGTCAGCAGTCTAGTCAGTCCTGTAGTTCAGTAGGAGTCAGCAGTCTCGTCAGGTATCGTTAATCCCGACAGACCTGTACCTAAGCAGGGGTTCAAGTAGTTCCAATAATGATTTGATCTAAGCAGGCTTCAGTAGTTTCTATATCGTTTGTTATGTCATGCAAGATCCAGTACTCCCATTATCTACTCATCTCAGTGCACACAGTGTCCAAGAGTGGCGTTAGCTCGACGTCGAATCAACGTTATCATTATTGATGGCGTTGATTCGACGTTAAATTGCCAGTTCCTCTTGGATACTGTGACAACTTGGGATGTCTTGAAGTTCAACTCTAGTTGAGTAGATTTGTTCCGGGTTGAATAGCTTTTGTCCTATCGTGGCCTAGTCCTCACCTAGTTGTGCTTGGTGAGTACTAGGGAAAGTGGGTTGCCTTAGTAGGTTAAGGCAAGCTTCTGAGAGTCACTAGAAAGCGCCTTCAAATCCCTACGTTGCGCCCAGATGATTTTCTCATTACCTTGCCTTTGTGAGGGGGCCCATTTAGGTGATGCAGTTTATATAATCCAAAACTGATAAGACGTCAGACTGCCAACAGCAGCGTCTAACGACCTGGTTGGCTAAATCACTAACCTGGAGGCCAGGTCAGAGCTGCGGGGACACTGATTTCCCCTAAAGAAGGAAAATGTAGATGGACTCAAGATATGGATGTCTGTTTATGCTTTAGAAACGAGATATGGATGTCTGTTTATGCTTTAGAAACGAGATATGGATGTCTGTTTATGCTTTAGAAACGAGATATGGATGCCTGTTTATGCTTTAGAAACAAGATATGGATGCCTGTTTATGCTTTAGAAACGAGATATGGATTTCTGTTTATGCTTTAGAAACAAGATATGGATGTCTGTTTGTGCTTTAGAAACAAGATATGGATGTCTGTTTATGCATTTAAACATGGGTTGGAATAGAAGCCCATATGAGCCGTTCCCATCATTAGTGATTCTTAACAGTTCTGCTGTTACAGATCCACAGTGGATTGCACACCCCCCACTTCCATACCCCCTGCGCCACACTGTTGAAATCACCACCATCAGTGTTAATAGATACGGATAAAACTTCAAAAGATGCCAATACCTTGGTTTTACTGTACATATAGATAAATAGAACAGCTGAGAACAGATATCCACACTTCAGCTGAACAGCTGAAGTGTGTATATCTCAATTATGGATATCTCAAGTGTGGATATCTCAGTTATGGATATCTCAAGTATTGTCAAAATACCTGCCAGGACCCGCCTGCCGGAGGGCTATACAGCACCCTGGGCGCCACACCGTCGCCAGGCAGCGTCCGAGTAAGAGACTGAAAGGCTGTCTAAATATGCTCCATATGTGGTAGTAAAGATGGGCCATATCCCTCCCTCCCCCCCTACATCCCATCTCAAGGGTGTTCCAGACTCCAGCTAGGACCCGCCTGCCGGAAGGCCAGAAGCCTAGGCGCCACACCGTCGCCAGGCGCCACACCGTCGCCAGGCGCCACACCGTCGTCAGGGTTCTCTGGCGACAATCGTCACAACTTCTACATCAGCACGATAGTGAACTCCCCTCTTATATATTCCGCAGAGGATTTTCACACTTATCACGCATATAGCATAAAGGCGAGAGTGGGTGTGGTGTGAGCTAAAGGGTGATTGTGGTAGAAGGGCACTGGACCATCGGGATTAATGGTGAGGTGTGAGGAGTTAGTTGTGAGTTGTGAGTCTTGTGTAAGGTGTGAGTTGGAGTAGGTAGAGGGTGAGGAGTTTGGGAAGCTGAATCAGGTGAGGAGATTAGTCACGTTGAATGAGGAATTAGGGGCAGAACGAAGATGGTAATGAGGTAAGCTTAATGACAGGTGAGATTAATTGGGGGGGGGGGAGTAGTATAGTTGAAATATATGAGGGATTGAGGAGAATTGAATGAGGGAGAATGAAAACTGTGGGAGAGACGAGAAATAAGGTGTGAAACGAAGGGAGATTGGGAGAGAGATGAGAAATGAGGTGTGAAATTAAAGGGGGGGACTGGGTATAAGAGATGAGATGAAACCGGTGGCAAGATAAGGGGGTTGGCGAATGATTGGATGAAGGTTACCAGCTGAGGTTAGGCATGAGGGGACGGTCGTGATAAATGACTCAAGGGAGGAACTGAGATTAATGAGGCAAGAGGGGAACTGAGATGAGAGACGGTGAGACCTCTTATGGTGAGAGAGAGAGTGAGAGTGACCATGGAGCTTTCCCCCTTACATTTTACTTCCAGAATCAATTTCTAAAATGAGGTGGTAGAGAATCTTAAGATTGTATATCGTGATATTTGCAAGATGATGTTTTGGTTTCACTGATGCGAATTATTGCAGTGTCACTGCATGGAACTATTCAGTACAATGACACTGTTACAGAACAATACTGTGACACTGTTACAGAACAATACTGTGACACTGTTACAGAACAATACTGTGACACTGCTACAGAACAATACTGTGACACTGCTACAGTTCCTTACAGTGACTGTGCTACTAACCCCTTACAGTGACACTCCTACTGACCCCTACAACGATGCTACTATCAGTCAAAATTCACTATTCTGTAGAACAGGTAAACCACCTTTATACACTACTATGGAAATTAGCCAAGCGCCATTAACCCTTTAATAGACGATTTTCAAGACAATTCCCTAAGAATAGTTATTCTACTAAAATTAGTTACTTCTCTAACACTGACTAATATTCTAAGAATGGCTAATTATCTTACATCTGCTAATCTCTAGGACTGGCAGGCTTACTAAGATATCCGTTAGCCCTCCAAGATTGGCTAGCCCTTAAAGATTAGCAATTCGTCTAAGACTAGATCTTATCCGGATATATTGATAGTGCCTCTAAGATAGGCTAGCCCCCGAAGATTTGCTAATTCTCTAAGATTGGCAAATCCTCGAAGATTTGCCAATTTAGAGGGGTTGCCTAATTCTCTAAATTAGTATAACATATTAAAAATCCTATCCACGAAGGACAGACGCTAAGTAATATATATATTCTGGTAAGCTTTATATAGGTGACAGACCACGTTGTGTAAGTCAATTCACATCAGTTAATTAATCTTCTTACTCATTTTCTTGTGTGTTTCTTCCTCCCCTTTCTCTCTCTCTCTCTTTCTCCCCTTTCTCCCTCTTCCTCCCTTCGCATTTCCTCCATCCTTCCTTCCCTTTCACCCTTTCAACTCCCCTGTCAATCTCCCTAAAAATAGGGGACGGAATTCGAGGCTCCACAGAAGAGGATGTCATCAATGGACGTGATTGATTCCACCAGCTTTAATTGCCATAGCAACACACGGATACCCAACTGGCCGTCTGCGTATGTGTACGCATGTGTACGCAGGCTTCCTAATTCATGATACATATCTTCGCAAACGTACGTCGATTCATTTGAAGATTAGTGAACAGGAATATATATATATATATATATATATATATATATATATATATATATATATATATATATATATATATATATATATATATATATATATATATATTTGGTGATGTGTAAGAGTTACAATTAAAATGTATTTAATTATATATAAACGAGCATTTATTTGTTGATTTGTATAGGGCTTTCATTTGCCATGGCGTAAAGAGACATTTATTAGGAAAAGCGTTAACGGAAATGTATTTGTTGTTGAGTAAACAGATTTTCTTTATTTTGTGCAAATGGATATTTATTAAACGTGCGTATCGTAGCGGAGAGAGAGAGAGAGAACCTTGCGTTCTAATGGCCGAACACCCCAAGCACTCCTGCGGTCCGCCCTGATGGCGTGGCCCTGGAAGATGATGGTCAAGCAGCAGGTGTGTGGGACTGCACATGTGTGTCCACTCTGGCCAACACCTATGCATGCTCCTCTGCTGAACTGGTGCGTGGTGCGACTAACCACAGCCAGTCAAATCACACAAATACAAACAACTGGAACGGCAGTTCACTTTGGTTCTTATAGCATCTGAGACTTGGCCCCCCCCCCACCTGGATTAGGGGTGCTTAGAGCTTTCTCCGAGAATTTGGGTTCTAAGCTCTTTGACAAAACTAGGGACCCCAAGAGCTGCCAGTTTCCTATTTCAGCACCTGAATGTGACGATCTAATGCCTGCTGTGTCCTCAGATCCTGTTCGGAAGCTGGGGAGCTCCAAGAGATCTTATGAGTAACCAATGAGTAATTTACACTTGTAACAAGAGAGCAGTACATAGTACATGAACATCATAACAGCATGAACAGGCCACGTGGAGGATGAACAACCCACAGGCGCCAGTCAGGCGACGGCAGACAATGTAAAAGTTACACCTCTGTATAAGTTAGCCATAGAGTCAGGTCAACGGTCATCGAATCACAAAGAGGTCAGAATTGATGCCGTCATGGTAATCTTCAGGGATTAACCCCTAAACAACAAATGCAAAACCCTCATGTTCAGCTGAGGAGCAGTAGATCAGGAGAGTCAGTTGAGTGGGCACAGCCCAGTAGGGAGGTGTGTGTGGACTCTGGGAAAGAACATCATCTCCAGGGAAACTGTGGAACAACATACGAGTAAGTACGGCTCTCTTGTACTAAAGCACCTCATTCAGTACCCTTGGCCTCTAGTAGGGAATATAGTTAGGGAGTGTCTTATTTAATTATTTTTAATAAAGTCAGATATTAAGAGTTATTCAATGTGTATTAATGGTTCCTTGCTTTAGTGATATTGGGCCTACCGTCCCCTTTGCCCTAGTGACCTAGTGCTCTTAATTATTCAGTACTCCCAGGAAGGCTATTACATTCAGGGTCATTACAATGGTGGCTTAGCGGTGGTGAACATTGTTTTACAGTGTTCAGTCTCACGCGTCTTGTGCCGTTCGGTGTAGCTATTAAGTAGTTTTAAGCGGTGTTTCTGTTCAAATTATCGCGATTGACTGATTTACTCCAATTGAACGCGATAATCTGAGGTGTACTGGTATTGTACAGCATGCTAGTGTGGACTAGTGTGTCAGTTGACTCACGTCTAGGGACGCCTGGCGTTTGAAGTCTGGTCACAGGAGTGGCAAAAGTTTTGAGTTGTTGACCGGCGAAGAAGCTAGGAAAACACTCTGGGTCACGTGATGTGGCTGTAGGTTTAAGGAGTAAGAGTAACTATTAGTTAAGCTCATACGAGCAGTAATTACAGTTTCCCGATAGGAAGTACAAATAGTTTCTATCAGTGAATTATTGTTAATGAATAGTGCGTGGGAAATTGTGTATTGGTATCGCGTAGGAGAAGTTGTCTCAACGCGGTGAAAGTAATATCGATTATTATCTGTCATAAGAGCAGGCAGATTGAAAAGTAATTACGTTTTTGTTTTGTTTTAGAAGTGACATTGAAATTACCACCCTTGTTAAGTAAAGGGGCTAGTTATAACGACGTTGTGAGTTTTTGTCTTGTTCTCAGTGAATCATTGTTAGTTCCAAAGATTTTTTTTTTTTTTTTTTTTTTTTCAACATTTTTGGGTCAGCGCTAGTCCGGTGAACTAGTCGTTCAGACGTAGTTTATTGGCATCATGAGTTCAGATAGGGCTTTAAGGAGTCAGGGAGGGCTTAGCCAACAGAACCTTCTAGCAATACAGCCGAGACAGGCTGTCCAAGTGGATAGCACGGTTCAAGAGTCAGGTGACGATCCACAAGGTGCAGGTGATGGGGTCACATCAGGTCACATGCTGGGTAGCCGTCCTTTGTCCACCCCTGATACTCTGCAGCCTAATGACATCACCCCTCCCCCACTTCCTCCCAGACCGACCTCCCAACCCAACACCCCAGGGGCGCGGCGGCCTGCACCTTCCCCACATACCCCTCCCCAACCACCCCCCCTCCCACCTTACCCATCCTCAGAAATTAGGAAGCGCCTCTCTGAACCCCTATATGTGAACCTTACGGCAGGGCGCTTACATACGCCTACCCAGGGGTCCACCCAAGGGTCCGGTCAGGTGACTGTCCCCACCAATACCACCCCACCTCTCCCCCCTCGCAACCCCAACCTTGGTCACACGACCAAACCCTCTTCTACCATCTCATGCCTTGCCCAGAACCAACCCCTAGAATCCCCTACCTCACACCACCACCCCACCCAACCCTCCCCCCCACCTGACCATCACTATAACTCTACCTTACACCAACCCTTCCCTCCCCATTACCAACCCTTCCCTAACCATTGCCAACATCTACACTCCATGCCCCCTGCGTCTCATGGTATGCGTCAGCCCCCATTGTCATCATTCTCATTGCCTAGACCAGTGTTACCCAAACTAATTTGCAAAGAATTACCAACAAATATAGTGGAACGTAACCGGAAAATAGACGACTGGCTAGGGCAAGTAGGTTCATGTTTGTCAGCTGCCCAGGATGACTGGGTAAAAATTAATTTAGCAGCAGGAGCGTGTATAGACCCTAATGGTTCAATAATGCAGGACCAAGAGTTTCAATATTTGCAAACATGGCCAGAGTTTGTGTTAGCAATTAAGAGACGATATAAAGAGAAAATAACAGAGGAAACAGCTAATAGGTATTTAGCTAGTTTAAAACGAGGCTCAAACGAAACTCTCAAAGACTTTGGAACTGGCATATTGCGTAGAGTGCGTGACTTGAGGCATGAATTAGGATACGATGACCTGAGAATTAGTCAGAAGGCTAAACAACTGTTGTGTATGTCAATCCCCGGGACACTTGGAGCTCACGTTTCGGCTGCAAGTGTAACGATGGATTACTATAGTTTAATAGAGTACGCTACGGACTTACAAAACATTCAGGGGCAGTGTAAGGATACAACTGAAACTAGACAATCCTCTTATGTCCAAGCGGTAGATACGAACAATTCGCATCGTGTTAAGGAGAGTGTAGGTAACTCTTCTAGCAACCAGAGGGGAGGGCACCATAGAGCAGGTCCGCCTCCTCACTGGTACTACACCTATGACCCCAGGTGTTGGAGTTGTGGCGGACGAGGCCACAAACGAGATGACTGCCCCAATAGTAATGAGGAAATATGAGATAAGGCCCCCAAGGAGGAAGGGCGGCCCACTTTTGAAGTGAGGGTGTGCGGGAAGAGGTTGACTGCATTCCTGGACACTGGTAGTCAGGTAACCATCATTAAGATGGACTCATTTAGGACCTTCAGTCAGGTGCGCCTTAAGGAAGGGGGTGCACAATTAACAGCTGTCAATGGTCAACACTTTGACGTTCTGGGAAAATGTATTTTAACTTTTAACATTGAAAAAGATAAACCTTGTATCCATGAGTGTACTGTGGTGGATAATGTAACATTCCCTGGTGATATATTGTTAGGCATGGATTTTTTGAAACGATTTACATATTCTTTGACATCGGAGAAGGGAGCAAGACACAGTAGGCTACAGTTGGGATCTGTGTCTTTCCCAGTAAAGTTAACTGATCACCCTCCCATAATTGCTTCAATTCAACGAGCACCTAAATATGTAGACCTTCCTAAACAATTGTTCAAGTCTCTTCAAGACCCTGACAAGAAAACATGTAGACTACATGCTGTACACAGACAAGTGTGTCCACCACGGTCATTTAAGTTTATTAAAGTCGCCGTAGGAAGAAACATTCAACCCGGAAGTACCCTTCAGGTAGCTGGCAGAATTGATAAGTTGATGATACCATATACTCTGGTATCTGTACATGACAAAGGTGCGATAATACCAGTGGTCAACCTCTCTCACAAACCTTATCGCTTTAGGGTAGGCGATAGTCTGACACAAGGAATTGTGGTAAATTTAAAAGAAATAATAGAGTCAGATACCACACAAACATCGACTGTAACAGCGCAATGTAGCGCATTGAACGTAAGAGACGAGGAGTCACACAGTAAGATCGGTAAAGAAACCCCGTTATCTCCTCAAGATAAGGAAATGGTGGACAAATTAATAACTGCTCTAGATTTGACTCATATGTCACCTGCTGAACGTAAACAGGTACGGGAAGTCCTCCATAAATTTCCTAGGTTATTTGCGACCGAGGATGAGGAAATAGGCTACCTGCCTCAAGTCGAACACACCATTCCAACAGGTGATAATCCTCCGGCCCAAACACGTCAATGGAGACTCCCAGAGCAGGCGAAACAACTTATTAGAGATGAGTGTAGAAAGATGATGAGACAGGGCGTTATAGAAGAGAGCACGTCACCGTGGCTTTCCCCAGTAGTGCTAGTACGTAAACCTGATGGTAGTTACAGGTTCTGTGTAGATTACCGTAAAGTGAACGAAGTGACAACAGCGGACGCTTATCCTCTGCCTCTCATTCAGGAAATCATAGACCAGTTTGGCACAGCTAAGTACTTCTCGACACTTGACGCAAAGTCAGCGTATTGGGCCATACCAGTTGCAAAGCAAGACAGAGAAAAAACAGCATTTTCGGATGGTGTGCGGACTTACCATTTCAAGCGTATGCCATTTGGATTAAAAACGGCTCCTTCATCTTTTCAGAGGGCGATAAATTATATTCTGAGCCCTGTTCTTGGTAGGCACTCATTGGCGTACCTTGATGATGTTGTAGTGTACTCTAGAACTTTTGACGAACACCTCCATGATTTGACAGAGACCTTGTCGCTGTTGAACAAGGCGGGGTTCAAATTGAACGCCCAAAAGTGTACCCTGGCGGCTCAGAAATTCAAGTTTCTGGGTTTTCAGGTAAGCACAGATGGAATACGCCCTGACCCGGACTCTTGTCGCGCTATTGCTGAAATGCCAACACCAAAGACAGCAAAGGACGTGAGAAGATTTCTGGGTGCAGCTGGGTATTTCCGTCGACACATAGAAGGTTTTGCGAGAACGTCAGCTTCACTGACGAATCTCACTAAGAAAAATGTTAAGTTTGTATGGACCCGAGAGCATGATGAGGCTTTTGAGAAGTTAAAATTACAATTGAGTACTACTCCAGTTTTAGCAATTCCTAACTTTGAGAAAGATTGGGAAGTCCACACTGATGCTAGCGGTATTGCCATAGGTGGCTGTTTAATACAGCGTGACTCGGAGAACAACCCGCACCCGGTAGCTTACTTTAGTAGGAAAGTGAAAGGACCGGAAGTAAGGTACTCAGCCACTGACAAGGAAGCTTTAGCTGTAGTAGAGAGTGTAAGGTATTTTGAGCCTTATTTGTTTCAGCGTCACTTCATAATTTATACTGATCATCGAGCATTGACCCACATTTTTAAGAAAAAGACACGTTGCCCGAGAATGACAAGGTGGGGTCACGAACTGTCAGCACACTCGTTTCAGATATTGTATAAGCCTGGTCCATCTCATGTTGTTCCTGATGCGCTAAGTAGGAACATTGCCACCGTCAATATGAATGTAAACATTGAAACGATTGCGAGCGATAAAATGAGAGAACTTCAGATGAAGGAACAGCGATGGAAGGAAATTATTGAACATCTGGAAGGAGGGAAATATCCTGCGAGAAAACAAAGTACCTCTTTAAATGACTTTGCACTCAAAGAAGGAGTGTTGTACCATGTAAATGCCCAGAAAGACAGGGCGTTGTTTCAGCTAGTTATCCCTGACGCATTAAAGCCTTCGGCATTAAAACTTGCGCATGCGTCAAAGATTGCAGGTCACCCGGGAGTGTACAAAACTTACACAAAGGCCAAGTCATTATTTTATTTCCCAGGGTTATTATCACATGTAATTAAGTACGTCAGGTCATGTGGGAACTGTCAACGACGCAAAGGTACTCCTAAAGTACAAGCCCCACTCCAGGAATTCTCAGAGATAACAGAACCCTTGGATCGGGTGGGGGCTGATTTAATTGATTTACATAGTAGCAATTCAGGCAACAGATATGCGCTAGTTCTAGTGGACCATCTGTCCAGGTATACCACTCTAGTAGCCCTTCCCAGGAAAGACCCCCAAACAGTGGCAGATGCATTTTTAGCTAGGTTTGTTACTGTGTTCGGTCCGCCTAAAGTTCTAGTATCTGACAGGGGACAGGAGTTTATTGGTAGTTTATTTCAGGAAGTATGTAAACTCTTAGAGACAACAACAGCGCTAACAACAGCATACCATCCCCAGACGAACGGCATGGTGGAACGAACTAATAGGACGGTGAAGGATATGCTTGCCATTTTAGCAGAGAATGACCGGCCACTTGGGATGAACAGTTGCCCTTTGTTCAGTTTGCACTAAACACCGCAGTGCACCAGTCAATAAATACTCAACCACTCTTGCTGTTTACTGGACACTCGTGTAATTTTGCGTCAGGTCTGCTTAACAGACATACTATTAGTTATGGAGAGGATTATCCTTCAGAAATCCTCACCAAGATGAAGAATGCATGGAGGATAGCAGCTGAAGCATCAAAGAAAGCAAGGACACGGTATGCCCATTATTATGATAAGCAGGTACAACCATTAAGAGTGAAAGAGGGAAGCCTAGTGATGCGGTTGAATGAGTCAGCGCCCGCCAATCAGAGTAGGAAGTTAGCAGCTAGATGGCGAGGCCCTTATAGAGTTATTAAGAAACTAGGCCCAGTAAATTTCATAATTAAGGGTATATTTGAAGACCAGGTTGAAAGAACCATCCATATAAATAAATTGAAACTTTATGTAGCAAGGGAAGAACTGGAATTACCTTCAGTAATCCCAGTCCCTGAGAGAGTGGAGGGAATGGTTATTCCTGATGCTCAATCGGAGGAGGATGATGACATCCTATCATCCTTACTTAGTAGCCAAGTTAGGCCTGGTCACCCTATGGTCACCAGATCTCGCGCGCACATGAGCGCACAGTAACTGAGTTCAGCTGTCATCTGAGTTATAGGTAGAGGCAAAGAATTGTACTGTAGGTGCTTAGTCAAGAGTGACGTACCTTTACCTACCCTGGAGGAGTTATCTTTCTCAAAACCTCCAGGGCAGATCCAGGTCTCCACCAGACATGAGTTATGAATGTTTCTTTTCCCAGGTCTGCTCACATTGCCACACTGTCGGCCATATCCCATCTCTACAACTGAGGCCAGAGTAGCATGTCACCGCTATTGTCTGGCGGGAACCAGGTTTAGTTCCCGAGGGACAGGACGGGTCACACTACATCACCCCCTCCATCCCTCACCCCCCCACCCTTATTAGTGGTACCTGCCATGGTGGGGGCGGCTACAAGTCAAGGTCACAGCCAACACCTCATCACTTAATGAGGTTATGGAACTGCCAACACTAGCGGTCATCTGGAGGACTGATTCAACATATCAGACGAGACATTAATGAGGTCACCTGCCTTGCTATAAAGAACACCGGTGACCGGAAATGAACAGCCAAGAACAACGGAGTGGATTGGGCAACGGTTGCGGGATTACACAAGGTCTTGCCCACTCCTGAGGTTTCTGATGCGCCGAGCAACAAGATGTGAAACTTGGTGGCTACGTAAGAACAGCACGTTCCCTCTAGAGTGTGCATGATACGCCAACGCGGATGCACGATTTGCATCTTGGGCCTACAATCATGTGCATGATGGGATAACGAAGAAAGTCGTAAAGGCCTAGTACGACGTAGCAGAAGAAACACCTGTAAGCGGATGGAACCCAAGAGCTGGAGCCGGGACCCGAGGGTTCTGCCGCCACGCCCACCCCGCCTCAACGAACTGGAGCTGTTCACTCATCAAGCAAGACCTCGTCTGGTGTCAACGTCTCAGTACTCCCAGGAAGGCAACATGTATGCGGCAGGCAGAACATCGCCAGCAGACGTTCAGCAGGCGACAACATCTTACAAGAGGATGGAACCCAGGTACGCCAGAGTTCCCCCTGTGACCGGACAGCAAGTCAATCATCGCTGTCAACACCGACGTCATCGCCTCGTCGACGACCCGGAAGTAGGGACCAGCAGCGCGGATGTACTGCAGATTGTGGACTAGATCAGTGGAAGACTCTAGTCAGGAGGGGAGTGGATCTCTTCTCACAACAACTGAGGCCAGCTGAAGAACATCGTTGGTGAAGAACACGACGCATCGTTGCAGAACTACAGCAAGAATACAGCAATGGGCGAGTCAACAACATCGGGACAACGGACTCGTCGGGAATAAAGACTTTGTTAATTTGTATATACAATATATATGTAATTTTTTTAAGTTCAGAAAACTTGGAGTTCACCGTTACAGAGAAAATAAGTTATGAACGAAAATTTTTGTGTAGACTCTGGTGAACTGGGGAACCAGCGGAAAGATGGTTCCAATATAAATTTAATTGGTCATCATAAATTGTGTTATTTTTTTTCAAATGTTGATTGGTCATCTGAGAGGATTGATGGGCTGCCATGCAGGTATGGTCAGCCTGGATTTTGAGTTACCAAGGTAACTGTTATTGTTGAGAGTCTTTATAAATATTTCTCGACTGTGAAATGTATATATTTAGATAGGGTAGCTATTTTTTTTTCGAGGCATGTGCTAGTTCCTTTATGGTCTGGGATAAGAAAAGCCATGTTCGAGTTCCTCGCCCACGGTTTTTCTTAAACCGGGACATTGGGGGATATGTAACAAGAGAGCAGTACATAGTACATGAACATCATAACAGCATGAACAGGCCACGTGGAGGATGAACAACCCACAGGCGCCAGTCAGGCGACGGCAGACAATGTAAAAGTTACACCTCTGTATAAGTTAGCCATAGAGTCAGGTCAACGGTCATCGAATCACAAAGAGGTCAGAATTGATGCCGTCATGGTAATCTTCAGGGATTAACCCCTAAACAACAAATGCAAAACCCTCATGTTCAGCTGAGGAGCAGTAGATCAGGAGAGTCAGTTGAGTGGGCACAGCCCAGTAGGGAGGTGTGTGTGGACTCTGGGAAAGAACATCATCTCCAGGGAAACTGTGGAACAACATACGAGTAAGTACGGCTCTCTTGTACTAAAGCACCTCATTCAGTACCCTTGGCCTCTAGTAGGGAATATAGTTAGGGAGTGTCTTATTTAATTATTTTTAATAAAGTCAGATATTAAGAGTTATTCAATGTGTATTAATGGTTCCTTGCTTTAGT
The DNA here is from genome assembly GCF_040958095.1 of Procambarus clarkii. Lineage (NCBI taxonomy): Eukaryota > Metazoa > Arthropoda > Malacostraca > Decapoda > Cambaridae > Procambarus > Procambarus clarkii. The sequence continues at coordinate 35,124,811 of NC_091171.1, forward strand.
GATATTGGGCCTACCGTCCCCTTTGCCCTAGTGACCTAGTGCTCTTAATTATTCAGTACTCCTCCCCCCGTTCGTCTTCCGTGTTGAGGTGTTAGTATTGGTGTGTCCCGCCTTATTCTTGTGTACACTATAGTTCCCAAGTGGTCAGGATTATTCGAGTGTCAGGCCAGGATCCTTGTACCGTTCAATTGTTCCCTACACCTGTCCTGGTAGGTTATTCCATCTGCAAGACCTACGACTCTCACTCCGGTCCCCTGTCCGGTAACTCAGGGTGGTGGCAGCGTCACTCGGTAACTCATACGATAGGCTGTGACTACGATTACCTCTATCTTTCTGTCTCACTCTCCCTCACTAGTGTCTCACTCTCCCTCGCCCTCGCTCGCTCTCGTTCTCCCTCCCTTGCTCTCGTTCTCGCTCTCTCCTCTCTCTCTCCTCTCACTCTGCCTCCCTCTTCCTCTCTCTCTCTCTCCTTCCTCTGTGTACTTGTTTACGTCTTCGTATGACGGCCCGAGTGTTAACATCTTACATGATCGGTATAGCATCTGTTATTACCATAGAAAGAGCGGAGATTGCACGGTTAGCTCAGTGGTAGTAGCGGAGTGCGCGGTCGAGATAGATACAAGGCGAGGTATTACAATCAGGGTCATTACACACTGACTACCAATGAGTAACTTACACTGACCACCAATGAGTAACTTACACAAACCACCAATGAGTAATTTACACGGACCACCAATGAGTAATAAATGATTAAATTTATGTTTAAATATTTCAATTTAAAACTAAATGAACGTCGATTTAGATGAACGGGTCGAACAGAGCTCATATGATGTCACAGAATGTCAAGAAAATGTTAAAACTAATAAAGGAAAAACCAAATAACACGAAGAATAATTGAATTTCATTACATATCGTTCACAAGAGAGTATATCACATTATATAATTGATGATGGATACACAACAATCGTCCAGAAAGCTTCGTATTACCAACCGTTGTTAGTTCATATATTATTGTAACTTTGTTTAATATCTGACATATTTTAATTACATCTTTTCAATGTTTGTCGATAACTCTTTCTCTAATGTTTAAGATAATGGTGGAAGTTAGAGTGTATTGGAAAAGATAACAAGAATATGCAAAAAAGCGTGTGTGTCAAGAGATAGATAGATATAGATAGATAAATATAGATATATAGATATAGATAGATATATAGATATAGATAGATATATAGATAGATATATAGATATAGATAGATATATAGATATAGATAGATATATAGATATAGATAGATATATAGATATAGATAGTTACACAGACATAGAAAGATATATAGATATGGATAGATATATAGAGAGATAGACAGATAGAAAGACAGAGAGAGAGAGAGAGAGAGAGAGAGAGAGAGAGAGAGAGAGAGAGAGAGAGAGAGAGAGAGAGAGAGAGAGAGAGAGAGAGAGAGAGAGAGAGAGAGAGAGAGAGAGAGAGAGAGAGAGAAAGAGAGTTACTTAGAACATATTTAGAGAACTCCGTATGGATACAAATTCCTATCCAATGCATCCCATATCCTCTTCATAAGACAGGACATTTCGTAACTATGTGGACGAGCGTACAAATACCGACGCGATAGACGAACATAAAGTAAAATTTCGTACTATGCATTACAGAGTCCGGAACAAAATAAAGCTAATAAAATCACACTTAAACATTTCTAGGCCTAGTAAATCCAATATTATAAAGCCCTAGTAAAGGTCTATATTAGCTCAGCGATAGCGTGCATTAGGCCTAGGATAGTTTGGTGAGGTTAACTCTTATAGGCAGCGTAAGTACGAATATATATTTGTTTGTACAATTTCAATAGTAACACAAGTGTATTTTCGATGGGTCCATCACGTCCTTATTTATACGAGCGACTAAAGCGTAGTACTGTCGGTGTAGGAGGGTCAGGTTATCTTGAGATGATTTCAGGGTTTTTTTTTTAGTGTCCCCGCGGCCCGGTCCTCGACCAGGCCTCTACCCCCAGGAAGCAACCCGTGACAGCTGACTAACACCCAGTTACCTGTTTTACTGCTAGGTAACAGGGGCATAGGGTGAAAGAAACTCTGCCCATTGTTTCTCGCCGGCGCCTGGGATCGAACCTGGGACCGCAGGATCACATGTCCAGCGTGCTGTCCGCTCGGGTCGACGGCCATCTTCTCCAATACATGAGTTTCTAGTGACAGGCTTCAGAATAGCTGATGCAAGATAACAGCTCTTTGCTTGCAGTTTCATGTGGAACATCAATATCATTCCTAATGAACCCCTAGTATTAGTTTAACAAATAGAAACACACACACGCACGCGCGCGCGCTCCTGGGACTAAGAGCTAGAGCTCGATTATTCAGGTACAAATAGGTGAGTAGACACACACACACACACACACACACACACACACACACACACACACACACACACACACACACACACACAAACACACACACACACACACACACAGTCAGATGAGTCACAGAGATGTTAGGAAGTTTTCTTTTAGCGTGAGAGTAGTGGGGAAATGGAATGCACTTCAGGAACAGGTTGTGGAAGCAAATACTATTCATAATTTTAAAACTAGGTATGATAGGGAAATGGGACAGGAGTCATTGCTGTAAACAACCGATGCTCGAAAGGCGGGATCCAAGAGTCAATGCTCGATCCTGCAGACACAACTAGGTGAGTACAACTAGGTGAGTACACACACACACACACACACACACACACACACACACACACACACACACACACACACACACACACACACACACACACACACACACACACACACACACACACACACACACACAAGAGGCTTCGCGGCTGAGTGGACAGCGCTCGGGGGTCGTAGTTCCAAGGGCCGAGGCGGAAACAAATGAGCGGAGTTCCTTTAACACTGATGCCTCTCTTCACCTAGCAGTAAATAGGTACCTGGAAGTTAGACAGCTGCTACGGGCTGCTTCTAGGAGGTGTGCGCATACCCAGGAATGTATGTGTGTGCGCGAGTGTAAGAGAAATGTGTGTAGTAGACATAACAGAGGAAAAATAAATTGGTTAGACAGGCGGGGTCCAATAGCTAATACCTCGATTCTGCAGACACAGATAGTAAACACACACACACACACACACACACACACACACACACACACACACACACACACACATAATCTCACCAGTTGATTGACGGTTGAGAGGCGGGACCAAAGAGACAAAGCTCAACCCCCGCAAGCACAAATAGGTGAGTACACAAATAGGTGAGTACACAAATAGGTGAGTACACAAATAGGTGAGTACACAAATAGGTGAGTACACAAATAGGTTAGTACATAACGGGATACTCACGACATCCCGTTTCATCTGACAGCTGGTCGCCGTTGTGACAGTGGTTGAGGCCGTCACAGAGACGGTTGGCAGCCAAACACCTGTCCTTGTGACGCTGGGAGGCTGACACCACACACGTGATGGACACCCCGACCTCGCACACCGCCACACCTGTCGAGATACCAAGGTAAGACAACTAGAGTGCTGAATGAAAACACATTCAATGTAAACACATTGTGAACATTGTGCTGAATATAAACACACACACACACCCACACACACACACACACACACATACAGATTATATATTTCAGAGACAGATGTTCATCTTGGAACCTCTCTTCTTATGAGGAACAGCAGAAAAAGACAATATCATCTCTAATTGTGATCTCAGAGAAAATACTCCGCCATCAACGCTAAAGATGCAATTACTAAGCAAAACAAAATTAGCTTGCTAAATTAATATATTCAAGATGAAAGATACATCAATATCAACACCAGTTACGAAGACCAAGAAGATATAACTTTGGCTAACGATATAAAGGACCTAACGACCTGTTTACAGAAGACGAAATTAATGTGTAAACAAAGGAGTCGAGGACTCCTCGAGTCGTTCAAATCATGTCTCATTTTAAGCGATATGAATTGATTCTAAGATGTTAAGGTGTATAGTCAGTCACAAATCGTAGTTAGTACAGTGATCATTTTTTATTGATAAAGCACAATAAATACAATAAAACAGTCTGACAAAAAATAGTAAAAGCAGTGATCGCTTTACAAGTATGTAAAGCACAAAAACAAAACACAAAACTGAAAAACAAACAAGCACATAACAGGAAACACTGAAATGATATTGTTACATAATAACAAGTAAATATATATATATATATATATATATATATATATATATATATATATATATATATATATATATATATATATATATATACATATACACAGAACTAGCCCGCGGCAAAGAAGTACGAGAAAAGAACACTATACAACATGAAGGAGAAAACCAGCCTGTAGGGCCACCTGGAAAGGACAAGGAGCCGAGACAAACAGTAATGCATAACCCGAACACGCAGGGACCGGGAAAAAACACAATGAAATGACACCCACACATTCAAACAAATCAAAAACAAACACCGGAACATGCAGGAACCGGCAAAAAAACACAAAACACACAAACACAGACATCAGGAAACACACACACAGACCCAACAGCACTAGAAACAACACAAAGACGGAACATATAAAACACACAGGAAATAACCAGTACAGCACAATCAAAAACGCAAACAAACACAATGCCCAAACGGGGCGAACCAAAACACGGATACAAACATACTTCCTTAGTAATTGGCAGACATGGCAACAAAAACAAAAGACAGGGAGTACACAAATCTAACACAAGTACTATTGATATTTATCCGGGAACTCCCGCGCCGGAAAGCGCAAGCAGTAAGCCTCCCAAATCAGCTGGACGTCTTCGGACACCTGTACTGTCGACCAGGAGACGCAAAAGGCCAAGGCATCAACTCAGGAACCCCATAAATAAACCTCTTTATTTGCGGCACCCAAATAGTTGAAGAGCACCACGAGACCGGACGCACCTTGTCATCCCAAGTGAGGTCCAAACGTTGCGACTTAGGGACCACGCCCCCGGCGGCCGTGACCACAGCGAAGGGTTTCACATTAGAGAGTTCCGCACTGGGCATCACACTGGTTTGCGCACGAGGCTTCTCATGGGGCTGCGCGCAAATGCGCCAGGGCCCCCACCACCGGGCACAGGAGCAGAGGCCCCCTGGCGCACACCTTTCCTTAAGACAGCCACGATGTCCCTATCAACAGGAGCAACCTGCCACCTTGGGGAGCCAACAGCAGTAGTCACAGGGGGCGACACAGGAGGTAGCACAGAGGCCCCCAACAGCACCGCCAGCCACGGCGGGAGACGCTGAAGCACCATACTCTTCCACCTCCACCCAAGGCACACCACGAAAGGGAGACACACTCGGAACCCGTCTCGAGCGCTTGCAGACAGGCTGCCGGTCATCCGAGCTATCACCCCCCATCATCCTGCAACACAGCAGAACTCTTTGACAGGCGCGCCTTCAAAGCCCGGCCCCTGAGAACCGCAGCCTCCACAACCGGGGGCACCGACCCACACACTGCAGAGGACAGCCCCTCGCGAACATCCAGAGTGACAGGAGACACCGTATCCAGGGACGGAATAGGTAGGGGCGGTCGAGACGGGGCGGGCTGGGGTGTCAGGGGCAGGGATGGCTCAGGCAGGGAAGCCGGCGGCGGAGGTGGATCCACCCCAACCCCCACGTCAACATCCACACCACCACCCACATCCGCACCTAGGCGAGCCTCAGGCTGCAACACCGGGGCAGAAGCCGGCAGGGAAGCACCACCCATATCAGCTCTTGAAGACAGGTCCGGAGCTGACAACGGGGGAAAATCTTCCTCCCGGAAGAGGTTAACAGGGGTGACCCGGCGCTCCTCACACCCCGCAGCCTGGTAGCCCGGTAGGCCGCACCTGAAGCATGTCCTAGGCTGGCCTGCGTGAAAGACATGAATCGGGAACCCCAACAACATGATGGAGGACGGTATAGGATCCGAGGCGCATGGCGAGAGTGCGGGTCCCACACGGGACCCCCTTCCACCTCTTGGTAAGGACGGCATTCATCCTCACATGAAGGACCCGCCCTAAACGGGCAAGGTACCAACGTAGAAGGTCCTCAGGAAACTCGAAGGGCATCCCATGCACCGCCACATACGACGTGGTACCACAACGATCGGAGAGGATCACTGACCCACCATTGTCAGGCAGAGTGAAAGAGCGCCCATCATAACACGCGACGATCATAGCATCCTGGTAAATCACTGAGGAGCCGAACTTTATAATCGGCCGCCTTCGAGCTAGCAGCTGCACACCTTACTCAGACTCTACAGGAACACGAAGCATGTCGAGTAACACCACCTCTACTGCGTGGTAGGAAACATTCCAGGAAAACTCCAGGCCAATGGAGTCCTGCCTAGTGACAGAGGGCACAGGGCCCCCCTCCCCATACAGCAGACCGTCACGGCCCCAGGGGCCTCTCGGGAGAAACACGGGACGTAGGCCACGTCAGCAGCGACACCCAGGTCCACACACCACGCTGGGTTGACAACAACTCAGTACAGTGACATTGCCGTAAGTGAAAAGTTGACCCGTTGTTCTCAGTACAGTGACATTGCCGTAAGTGAAAAGTTGACCCGTTGTTCCACAGTGCGCAGGTATTACAGAGGGCGCCACTTGCTTGAGGCACAAACTGCACGGTAAGAGATACCCAAATATGTTCACACATGCGGATCTGATATTCATATATGTTCCCACATGCGGGGTGTGATACCCATATATATTTACTCATGCGGGTCTGATACCCATATATGTTTACACATGCGGGTCTGATACCCATATATGTTTACACATGCGGGTCTGATACCCATATATGTTTACACATGCGGGTCTGATACCCATATATGTTCACACATGCGGGTCTTTGGCTATCGTGAGTCATAAGCACGATATTTAAACACGTGAGGTCAAGAACATTACAGCTCGAATGCTAAAAAATATAACTAATTCCAGATCTGAATTTAAGCGGTAAAGAATGGACGAGTTTCAATAGAGGATTTATTGTAAACCAACTGATAAGAGTTCCTTACCCACAGGAACTCTTACTTGTGGGTAAGAGTTCCACAAAATGTCACCAAGTTCTTAATGAATATGATAGCTTATATTGGCCAAGAATGGAAGCTCCATCAAATTTAATACAAATGAACTTACATGGGCAGTAGAAGCTATCATATTCGTCAAGAATTTCATTACATTTTGCGAAACATTGACCCAGCACAGATAAACTTCCAGTTTGTGCTTATCAATGACAATATCATTGGAGCTTATCTAAAACAAAAATTCTATATATAAACGAACCCCAGCCAAGTTTTTAATCAAATGGAAGTGAGAGAATACTATTAATGATTCGAACTATATGTTATATTCCATTCACCGCGGACCCCAGGCGTGTGAGTCCCAAGCTCTATCGACCTGCCGATAGAGGAATTGAAATTGAAATTGAAATAAGTTTATTGAGGTAAAATATACACAAAGGGATGAGGTAGCTCAAGCTATTCTCACACCGTTCAGTACAACGTGTCCATACATATATATACATAGACACACATCACAAACAATAAACATATTGCCAAACATTCTGAGAACCGATAGAGGAAAGATACGGAAACCTTCCTTATTATGACTACTCATTAGCTCGGTCGATCGAGCTTCGGCATCAAACACCTGGGGCTCGCGGTTCGAGTCTCCTAGAGTCCTGGGGCCAGATTCACGAAGCAGTTACGCAAATACTTACGAACGTGTACATCTTTCCTCAATCTTTGACGGCTTTGGTTACTTTTATTAAACAGTTTACAAGCATGAAAACTTCCCAATCAACTGTTTTTATTGCTATAAACAGCCTCCTGGTTCTTCGGAGCTCATTAACTGTTTAATAATTGCAAACAAAGCCGCCAAAGATTGAGAAAAGATGTACAGGTTCGTAAGTACTTCCGTAACTGCTTCGTGAATCTGGTCCTAGGTAATTGGAAGGTTGATTTCCATGGACGTGTGGATGATAATGTACATGTTATATGGTTCCACGGGATGTTCTGTGATGGGGTGGCCAAAATTTAAGTTGTAAGTGGCTGTCTCATTCCAATTTCATCAATAATTGGCACCTCCCATATCTATATATTGTCAAAATTCCTAGCCGTCCCTTCCTTAGTAATTGGTAAAAAACTTCTAATTCCTATTATTTTAAAGATTATATTAATATTATCATAGTTAATTGTGTCCTTATAATCTTTGATATATTTATTTACTAACGTGTTGTTAATTAAAATATACAAGTATTGTTATTGACTTGGTTTAAATATTGTAAAAAAAATTTAAATGTTTATAAGGAAATTACTAAATTATTAAGGTTGGGAGAATCTGATATTGATTGTTAATTCTTAAAAGCTGTTTGAAAAAAACTAGTCAACGTCAAGCTTGAATGAAAAGTATTCAGTTTTTTCATAGGCATTTTTTATGGCAAATTGATAGTTATTTCTAGAAAGCTGTTTTGGGGGAAAAAAGATTCCAGGGAATATGTTGCCAGCTATTCTGAAAAGGTGTCAGCTATTCTGAAAAGGTGCCAGCTATTCTGAAAAGGTGTCAGCTATTCTGAAAAGGTGCCAGCTATTCTGAAAAGGTGCCAGCTATTCTGAAAAGGTGCCAGCTATTATGAAAAGGTGCCAGCTATTCTGAAAAGGTGCCAGCTATTCTGGAAAGGTGCCAGCTATTCTGAAAAGGTGCCAGCTATTCTGAAAAGGTGCCAGCTATTCTGAAAAGGTGCCAGCTATTCTGAAAAGGTGCCAGCTATTCTGAAAAGGTGCCAGCTATTCTGGAAGCGGTTTATTGCCAGAGTTTTTATAACGGGTTGTAAAAAACAATTAAGTTTTTTTTTATAACGCAAAATGTTAGAGGATTTGACCCTCCAGCGAGTGCATTGCAGTCCGTCCTCATCTACAAAGGCAAAATGTTCATGCCATGCAGCTGTCAAACTCCCTGTTAAAGAATGAAAAATATTTTACATACGACTCAAAACTGACGATGTTCGAACATTTCATGATCTATGCTTCTTTGACCACCTCTGCTCGCATCGCTGCTCGGTAAATGCTTCACCCCACGTTATTCAAATACAAATAATCGATAACAAAACCTAAACTTCTAACCTAACCTACACATAAATATGCACAATATGCTAATACATAATAATAATTTATATTTGAGAAAATTCCTATTAAGAATAAACAGAATAAATCAATTAACATTGATTAAAGGGTTTTGGGGGTCGGCAGCTGGATGGAATGAGCCGAGCCTGAGGACGGATTGAAGCAAGGACCATGAGAGTGAGACTGATTGATAATGTAAGTGAAGGTTGACCGTAATTAAGCCATCTAATTGCTGCCGGTGGGAAGTGATTAGCAAAGTTAGCGAAGCGTTACACAAGTCGCTTTCCTTAAACATTGTGTCGCTTAATGTTTTATAGCTATAAGAACCACTTCTATATACCCCAGCACACAGCAACGTAACGTAAAAAAATAACGTTACAACAACGTTATATTAAACGTTACAACAACGTTATTTTCACTATGACTACGTTTCTGGAACGTTGTAAAGAACATTGTGATTACGTTCTATGGTTGTTGGGTAACGACATATGCCCACTCTTATCCATTCATCTTAAAGCACCGTAGCCTTCTGGCTCATCCCCATCATGGCATGGTTGAAAAGTTATCCAAACTCCAAATATTGACGGGAATGAACACTGTGAGGACGACTTGGAACCTCGATCACTATACTAGGTCGCAGCACCATGGCAGAAGAGACACAGGGTGCCTCAGGGGGGAAACGCCATTATAAATGATATAAAAATGATATAAACCCTTATAATACAGGTGGGGAACCCGTCACGTCTACTCACAAAGCGTATAAATATATGAAAATTAATTGAATGTAAAGGAAAAATAAAACCTAAATTATAAATTTATTCTTAGCAAAAGCCGAATAAATGAAATTTGCGAAATAATTAAAAATACGACTCATCACTATTCTATGTACAAAAATTAGTTTTTTGTTTTTTTCCTTACTCTCATCCCATTTTTTTCAGCTGATTACGTCTCTTGAAATCCCCAATCATCATTAATCAGTTCAGTAACACTGATCAATAACCTGACACACTACTGGAATTTTCGTTTTCTGTGCGCCATGCAGTGTTCCCCCATTTTCTACTCACGGGGTCACTTTAATAGTCGGCGCTCTGCTGAAATTCGACTCATTTACACCGCCATGAATCTAGACCAACGGGACTGATGTAACATTCAATCAAGGTTGATAATATTGGTCCTACCCAGGGAGTATAAAACCTGCTCCAGTAACGGTTAATCAACGCAGGATCAACAATGTCAACGTAGGCTCAATGTTATCAACGTTATTAGAGCATGATCAATGTTATCAGAGAACGAACAGTGTTATCAGAACATGAACAATGTTAATTATCGTCGTTAGATCGTTGTTACAAGAATGTCGTTTACCCAGCTTTATCTGGGAGGGGGGAGGGGGGAAGGGGAAAGGTTCAGTGAACGTTTCCCAAACATGTCCCTGCCCTCCTGCTCCCCCCCCCCCCCTGTCGGGGTAAATCTGGGTAGATGACGTTGATATAACAATGAATTAACGTTGACGACGCAAATTCTGCCTTAACAACGTTGATCCAAGGATGATAACGTTGATCCAAGGATGATAACGTTGATCCAGCATTGACAAAACGTTGCCAGTGGGCACAATGTACAGAAAGAGTTCGACGTTCACGCAAGCTTAATTCAACGTTGAATCGACGTTTATTGGGGCATGTGTGTGTTGCCCACTTGGGGTACAGGATACATGCAGTCCTGTACCATGTGTGTGTGTGTGCAGGATACATGCAGTCCTGTACCATGTGTGTGTGTGTGCAGGATACATGCAGTCCTGTACCATGTGTGTGTGTGTGCAGGATACATGCAGTCCTGTACCATGTGTGTGTGTGTGCAGGATACATGCAGTCCTGTACCATGTGTGTGTGTGTGCAGGATACATGCAGTCCTGTACCATGTGTGTGTGTGTGCAGGATACATGCAGTCCGGAGTACTGCCATGTACTGAGGTGTAGGGTACAGGGCTCCTCACTGCGACATATCTTGAGATGATTTCGGGGCTTAGTGTCCCCACGGCCCCGTCCTCGACCAGCCCTCCACCTCCAGGAAGCAGCCCGTGACAGCTGACTAACTCCCAGGTACCTATTTACTGCTAGGTAACAGGGGCATAGGGTGAAAGAAACTCTGCCCATTGTTTCTCGCCGGCGCCCGGGATCGAACCATAGACCACAGGATCACGCGTACAGTGTTCTGTCCGCTCAGCCACCGGCTCCCTCCACATCAATAGAGCGTGGGAATGGTGCTCGCGCGGGACCAGTTCTCTTCAATTTCCCTGTTATGTCTCTCATATTCCTGACAATAGAACTCTTGTCAGTGACCGTCTGTTGCCCCATTCCCTGGAGCAATTCCACACCGAGATGGGCAATTCAGCTCTACTTTAGTTCCCGTTATTGGGGACCGAAAGCTGAAACTTGCAGGACCAATCCAACATTATCTCTTTTTAAAAAAAAGTTTTAGATCTATCAGCAGAAAAAAAAGAATGTAGTCTCTTATTTCGAATTTCTACCTTTTATATTTTCTGTTACTACTCAGAAATTAATAAATTTAGAATTAATTATTACTTCATTAATTAAATCATTAGATATCCAATTCTAATTATACAAATCAATTTTTAAATTTTGTAATTTTTAATTTTGAAGTTCATTTAAAATGAGGAGTACATCTTGGGAAGTGGGCATCGGCCGCGCCGCTTTAACGAGCCTGACCAGAGAACCGGTTGACAAATACCAATAATTGCCAACCGAACCTATTGAACTCCTAACCTAACCTACGCCTAAATATGTACAACGATGCTAATATATCGTGCATATTTGGGCGCAGCCTTATATACTGCTCCGAGTACCAAATGCGATATTTTGCTCCATATGATGTTTGATCTGTTTTACGGCATGCGCAGTGTCGTAGTACTTTTATATAGATGCGCACTTCAAGGTTTAATTGATTAGAAAATGCTGTTTATCTATATAAATAAACTTGTTTGAAATTACATTGTGGAAAGTCAGGAGGGAGAGAGGGAGGGAGGGAGGGAGGGAGGAAGGGAGGGAGGGAGGGAGGGAGGGAGGGAGGGAGGGAGGGAGGGAGGGAGGGAGGGAGGGAGGGAGGGAGGGAGGGAGGGAGGGAGGGAGGGAGGGAGGAAGGGAGGGAGGGAGGGAGGGAGGGAGGGAGGGAGGGAGGGAGGGAGGGAGGGAGGGAGGGAGGGAGGGAGGGAGCCTGGTTACATCTGCTGAAGAAACCAAATAGTTCATTACACTCTTCCAGGGACCTGACCCTCTGCTCGCTCCAATTACCAGATTACACGAGTTTTTTTATACCTTGGCTCACGCGCTGGGAAAGATACAAGGACTGGATAGATACTAGCCTTGTAGAGATACCAGGCTAGCGGGGAAATACCTCACTGGTAGATATTAAGATACCAGGCTTGGGGACGGTGGTGGTGGGGGGGGGGGTTATATCTGACAGGCTGAGAGAGAATTCTTACCAGAGATATTTTCGGGTGTCTGTAGCCCTAATTAGGTCAATCAGTAGGAGTGTGTCTTATCTCCTGACAGCGCTGTTCACGCCGTCACCTTGTCTCTCACTCTCCCTTACAGCATCTCTCACTCCTCTCACAGCGTGTCTCACCCCTCTCATTGCGTTTCTCGCTCTCCTCATAACATCTTTTACTTCCCCGCCTGTGTCTCACCTTTCTCGGCGTATCTCACTCCTGCCATAGAGCCTCTCACCCTCCTCACAGTGTCTCTTATTCCCCCCCCCCTTCCCCAGCATTTACAGCATTTCTCACTCCCCTCAAACTCTGGCTTCCTCCTACAGCAACTTCAGGGACGACCTACCGGACACGCGGGTATAGATGTGTCCACAGTCGCTCTCGTCGGCACAATCACTACAGTCACACTGGGAGTCGCACACGTTGCCCGCTAGCACACACTGGCTGTTGGGGCAGCGGAACTGTTGTTGGTCGCACTCTCCACCTGCAGGGGAAGAGAGAGAGAGAGATGATTAATTGTCCGCTAGGGAGCAAAAGGGACGAGATTACTGTTTGTGGTCGAGGATAAGGGAAGAGTAATAATAATAAGAAGGGGAGCATGTCACTAGCAAGAGGGGAAGAAGAAGAAGACTACCTGAAATAAGGGAGTTTAAATCACACCGGGAAGAAAATGAAGGTTGCTTCCAGGTGGTAAAAAAGAAAATGAAGATATGTGTTTTGATTGAGAATGAGTGAGGGTAAGGTGATTATGAGGAGCGTTAAGCCAGTGTTACTATGTGGCACTTGGAAAATATCTGAGGCAGACTATGAGCTGGGATATGAGGACAACATACAAACACCTCCCCACAACCCACGTCACCTCTAACCAACCCACATCACCTCTAACCAACCCACAACACCTCTAACCAACCCACATCACCTCTAACCAACCCACAACACCTCTAACCAACCCACAACACCTCTAACCAACCCACATCACCTCTAACCAACCCACATCACCTCTAACCAACCCACATCACCTCTAACCAACCCACAACACCTCTAACCAACCCACAACACCTCTAACCAACCCACAACACCTCTAACCAACCCACAACACCTCTAACCAACCCACATCACCTCTAACCAACCCACATCACCTCTAACCAACCCACATCACCTCTAACCAACCCACATCACCTCTAACCAACCCACAACACCTCTAACCAACCCACAACACCTCTAACCAACCCACATCACCTCTAACCAACCCACATCACCTCTAACCAACCCACAACACCTCTAACAAACCCACAACACCTCTAACCAACCCACAACACCTCTAACCAACCCATAACACCTCTAACCAACCCACAACACCTCTAACCAACCCACATCACCTCTAACCAACCCACATCACCTCTAACCAACCCACATCACCTCTAACCAACCCACATCACCTCTAACCAACCCACAACACCTCTAACCAACCCACAACACCTCTAACCAACCCACAACACCTCTAACCAACCCACATCACCTCTAACCAACCCACATCACCTCTAACCAACCCACATCACCTCTAACCAACCCACAACACCTCTAACCAACCCACAACACCTCTAACCAACCCACATCACCTCTAACCAACCCACAACACCTCTAACCAACCTACAACACTAACAACATCCTCGGTAATGGGTTATGGCTGCCTGCAGCTGCGACGAGAACAGTGGAGTCATCATTACCGTCCTGCTGGTGATTCCAGACTCTAGATAGAGCACCGAAGTTGGCAGGAACATATGTGTGGAGTTATCACTTGCTGATTGTTCTCCATGCGCGCCACAACAGTTTACTCAGCCCTTACTCTAGACTTGCCACGTCGTAAATGCCACTGTTTGGCCTAACTAGAAACGTAAACTGCACAACTGTTTGGCCTAACTAGAAGCGTAAACTGGACAACTGTTTGGCCTAACCAGAAACGTAAACTGGAAAACTGTTTGGCCTAACCAGAAACGTAACAACCCCATGCAACCCACCTACAAACTATTGAGGCCAGTGAACAGAAAACGTCAATATTAAGGTGCTTTGATTTTGAACCAAATCGACGCATTTTATTGAAGAAGACTGGTTGATTCCGTTGAAATTACGACATGTTAAGTGAGAGGACAGACACGTTGGGTTTGCAGCTGTATATTGGCGTGGTGGGTTTACCTGGAGACGTTGGGTTTGCAGCTGTATAGTGGCGTGGTGGGTTTACCTGGAGACGTCACTGGTGTGAGCGACACTTGGAAATGTTTTAGAATTGGGTTTGAATAATTTTAAAATGGTTTAGAGAAGGCTTTGGTTTAATTCAGAATTATATCATAGGTTTCGAATCATCTCGCTTATCTTTCATAGGGCTTGAATCAATTCAAAATGCTTTAGCATGGGGTATGAATAATTTGAAAACTGTTTAGAATGGAGTTTCAATGATTTCAAACCGCTTTAGATGAATAATTTCAAAACGCTTTAGATGACTCATTTCAAAACGCTTTTACATAGAGTTTGAATAATTTAGAAGGCTAAGCACTCACATATTCGTAAAATAATGAACCAAATTTGTAATAAACAGTATTTTAAGTTTTATTCACAAAGTCAGTCGAATAACATTTATGGCGAAATTAGTCCCTCTTTTTAATTAGACTTTCCAAAGCCCAATAATGAGACGAGAACTATATTAAATGAATACATTCTTGCTATATTTTATTATTACTTTTATCATACTGCAAGTAAATGTTTAAGAGGCTATCGTTAATGTGAAAATTTTGCTCATATTTTGACCAAAAAGAAAATGGGATTTTGACCAAACAGAATTTTGACTAGAACTCATGGGATGTATCTTAAGAGCTCCCATGAGTTCTTCAAAAAAATATGTGACAAGAATTCTTGAGTTTGATAATGATGTAACATTGAAGAATTATATGAACGATGAATTAAGTATTTGTAAACAACTCGCTAAATATTGGAAATACTCCGTTTAATAAAGATTTTTTTTTATCTTCGTCAGTTGCAATTACGTTACGTAATCGATTAAATAATTGTCGTATGTATAAAGGTTAAAAGTGAATTATGCATATTGATATTGTCATTTTTGTATATTTAAATACATTATAGCACAATTTGTCTTTTGAAAAAAATGTATATAGTAAATATTTCAAATACAGCTTCAAAGTGTTTTTGTGGTACAAACGTTTTCATTTTTTGGATTTTTGTTTGCTTGTGTTTGATGATATTTTGTGTTGATTTAGAGTAAGATAAGGTGAGAAACCTATATTTTTGCCCGTGTGAGTGTTTGTTTCTGTCTTCCTTACATTGTCTAAATATAACTGTAAATTTCTCTCTGCTAGATCATTTTCTTTCTAAGTATATTTGTATGATTGACAAACCGTCTGACTTTCTGTCTGACTGTCTCTCTATTACCCCTGTCTATAGTTCATCTTCTATCGAAATTGCAATGAATGCAGTAAGTACTAATTACTTGTTAAACAGAAGAGCCAAATTTTAGAAATATTGTGTTGCAATTTTTATATTAAGATAACCAAAAACATTTGACCATCCTATTAAGAGAACAACTCGGTGGTTTGAACATCTATTAAAAACATTAGTGTAACCTATTAGGAGAATATAAGCAGCCGTTTGAGCAGTTAAATGAAAACATTACAACCACGATTTAATAATAACAAAGCAATCGTTTGTGTATTCGTTTGGACTGTTGGTGTCAATAAACTTGCTTTACTGCAAGTAAATATTTATAAAAAAGTGTCTTCCATTCCTCAATCAAAGACATTAGTTGTAAGACGGGAACATACTCCTTTTTTTCCTTCCACAGACGAGGCCATTCATTTATACAATGCTAATCAAGTGCTGTATAATGATTTATACATTATCTTCAGTCCTCCATGGACTGGGATAGAGATAGACATCATATTGTGTAGAGATGAATTGAGCACTCAACCAGAGATGACTGAAGGGCGTTTACAATGGTAACCAACATACGTACCAGGGTTCAGAGGTCTGGGGGCCAGATTCACGAAGCAGTTACGCAAGCACTTACGAATGTGTACATCTTTCCTCAGTCTTGGGCAGCTTAGTTTACAATTATTAAACAGTTAGTGAGCTCCAAAGCACCAGGAGGCTGTTTATAACGATAAGAACAGTTGATTGGGCAGTTTTCATGCTTGTAAAATGTTCAATAAATGTAACCACAGCCGTCAAAGATTGAGGAAAGATGTGCACGTTCGTAAGTACTTGCGTAAGTGCTTCGTGAATCTGACCCCTGGAGTCCACCTTCACACAATCACACAACCCGTCCTCCTAACAGAACGTCGCATTTTGACGGAATACTCTACCTAGGGCCAAAAAAATTGTCATACGAGAGACGTGGCAGTGGCTCAGGTAATTGACATACTGTCTCGTTTTCTGTTTGTTGGGGGGTCCTCTGGTAGGTTAGGATAAAGACACTTTAGTACGCCAGTTTCTTGACGTTTGGAAACCTTAGGAGGACGGGCTGCCCCTGTGATGCATCTCCGTGCTCCCGGAGGCTAGGCTTTAATTAAGGCCAGGGAGCTGGTCAGCCGAGCGGACAGCACGCTGGACTTGTGATCCTGTGGTCCCGGGTTCGATCCCGGGCGCCTGCGAGAAACAATGGGCAGAGTTTCTTTCACCCTATGCCCATGTTACCTAGCAGTAAAATAGGTACCTGGGTGCTAGTCAGCTGTCACGGGCTGCTTCCTGGGAGTGGAGGCCTGGTCGAGGACCGGGCCGCGGGGACACTAAAGCCCCGAAATCATCTCAAGATAACCTCAAGAAGGCGTGGATGGTGTGTTAAGTAGTGGTCTTCTCCAGAGCAGTTCACAGTCGTGTGAGCTCATCACTCAACATACACTTCCCAGCTCTCTTTACTCTTTGTTGCTCTACATAACCCGACCAGG
>NC_091171.1:35142935-35157935 GCF_040958095.1 Procambarus clarkii
TGGGCACAAGTCAGTACACCCTGATGCATTTGTTCACCTAGCGGTAAATATGTACCTGGGAGTAAGGCCACTGTTGTGGGCTGCATCCTGGGAAAGGTCAGTTGTTGGTTTAAGGGGACCTCGCTAAGACTACCAGGCTTCTTGTCCCCGGAAAACAATGTGAGCCATATTTTTCTCTAATGTCTACGTATCAAATATATGCATGTGTGTATGAATGTATATAACTATGTATACGTTTATGGCTATAAGTATGCGTATTTTATTTAGCGTTTATGTATACATAAATATAAAGTCAAATTTAACAAAATTATACATAATTTGTGTCATTAATACTCTATTGTTACGGCCCTCTTGGGTCGCAACTGGGTTCTTTCTCTGATGTTGTTAGAGGTAGGGTATCCGGCCCCAAGTTAGTAGTGGCTTTCAAGGGATGTGATCCGTAACGCAAGTAAATTAAAGGGAAGGGATACAAATTAAATAAACTTAATATATAATTACCATCACCATAAATAGATATATTAAAGGTCACACGGGGGGGGGGGGGGTATAAACACTATAATATACAATCTGGTCTTCCTCTGAAGACGCGGAGTGTTCCACGGTGCTCAACGATGCTTAGCTCTTGGTCCTCTTGTGGCCTCACGATGAATCCTTCGATTCTCTCGAGTCTACCCTGGCCACAGGCCAGCCAAATCACAGCTCCACTGGTGGCACCGTCGTGGAGGCCATCAACCACAAATCCAGCCTGTAGCTGGCAGGTTCCAATCAGTTCCGCTGGTTAGGCCACTCCACGACCGATACTAGGGTAGCGAGCCTTAGGCAGGAGCCACAGATCACTCTCCTCGCCACAACACCCCAGTGGTTAGTCTTCTCCTCCAGTCAGCCCCGGGTACGACAAATCCTCAACTGCCACGTCACAGGCAGGCTAACACAACAGTGTTCATCCGGGGGGTGACTCACAACTTCTGCAGCTAACACTTGGAGATTCTACGGCTGCCTTGGGTAGAGACTGATCCAACGTTCATTACAGCAGTCCCAGGTCGACTCTGTAATCAGACACGTCATCAGTACTAGTTACACTCTAGGGCACCTCACTTACAGCTTAGGACACAACGCCCACCTATCCACTCCATAGATGGCGTTGCTTTCTAAGCGTCACCTCACCAGAGGTCAGCAGCGGCTGTGTTATGAGCTGATCAGGACGGGAAACTAGCCCTTGTGGCCAGAATATCTCGTCCTCACTACATGGTGTCGTCCATTCGGAGGGGTTTCGGGAGCTGACCCACAGATGGCGCGCTCGTCACTGATCCGAGCTCGGACGCTGGGCTCGGGTCCGTAACATCTATCCTTTCATATAAATGTTTAAGCTAGTTAAACATACATATGGATGAGTTTGTGTATATAAATAGACGCTGCCTGAATGTTTCGTATGGGCCCATATAAGCTGTCTCGTATGGACCAATAGGAGCGGCCTCATTTAGGCCAAGAGGCAATTTTCCTCAGTCTTATGATCTTATGAAGCAATATTGGTATCTCTCAGCACCTGCATATATCAGAGTTAATACGAAGATCTCGCACACACTCCGGGTATAACTGAGGCAGTGTGGGGGTAACCTTTGTTTACATGTGGGTGGAGTCAAGGGTCGAGCCAGGCGCTCATCCCTAGTCAAAACAGGATCATTGATTTTGTTGGATGTTGGGTTTCAGGATAGAAATGTGTGCGATAAAATGAGAGAGAGAGAGAGAGAGAGAGAGAGAGAGAGAGAGGAGAGAGAGAGAGAGAGAGAGAGAGAGAGAGAGAGAGAGAGAGAGAGAGAGAGGAGAGAGAGAGAGAGAGAGAGAGCGAGAGCGAGAGCGAGAGAGAGAGAGAGAGAGAGAGAGAGAGAGACCACAAAATTCTCAGAGGAATTGATAGGGCAGACTAAGAAAAACTGTTTTACACTGGTAGAACGCCAACAAGGGGGACACAGTTGGACACTTAATACTCAAATGTGCCACACGGACGTTAAAAAGAGCTTTTCAGTGTCAGTAGTTAACAGGTGGAATGCATTAGGCAGTGATGAGGTGGAGGCTGACTCCATACACTGTTTCTTCTTATATGACTGTGTAGTAATTTAGGTTGCTTTTTCGAGTGGAGATGGAGAAATGAAGAATGGAATGGAAATGGAGAATGGTGAGGAGGACAAGGGGGACAGGGGAGTGGGGAATGTTGGAGGGGACGGGGGAGGGGGTAATGGTGGGGACAACAGGGGGACAGGGGAAAGTTGCTGTGGTTCAGCAACGCGTGGTCGGGTACAGCTAGTATATATATATGTATGCATGTATTTGTTTATATATTTATAAATATAAATGCATGCAACGAAATCCCATTTCAAAAGGAAAGAGTTTGTTGCATTTTTTATATAAAATGTTTCATGGCCTGGTTGTTCAAGACCTGGTTGTTCATGACCTGGTTGTTCATGACCTGGTTGTTCATGGCCTGGTTGTTCAAGACCTGGTTGTTCATGACCTGGTTGTTCATGACCTGGTTGTTCAAGACGTGGTTGTTCATGGCCTGGTTGTACATGACCTGGTTGTTCATGACCTAGTTGTTCATGACGTGGTTGTTCATGACGTGGTTGTTCATGACCTGGTTGTTCATGACCTGGTTGTTCATGACGTGGTTGTTCATGACGTGGTTGTTCATGACGTGGTTGTTCATGACCTGGTTGTTCATGACCTGGTTGTTCATGACCTGTTTGTTCATGGCCTGGTTGTTCATGACCTGGTTGTTCATGGCCTGGTTGTTCATGTATACTACTGGAGGTACCTGACTACACCTCCCCCCCCCCCTTCCCCGCTTCTCTCTCATCACTGTTTCCCTAAACCCGTCTCTTCTTTTCCATCCACACCTCCCCCCCCCCCACCCATCCCCATTCCCTTCTCCAACTTTCTCCCCCTCTCCTCCTCACTGTCTTTCTCTCACGAATATGTAATACTGATTTTTTTTTATTAATACATGAGGTACATCTGCATTAGTGCAGCTACCCTAGACTATATGAAGTGGAGTACAGTGTGTCAAAAAAGCAAACTGGGTGATGCTAAAAAATCTCCATCACACAGGATGGTTAGTCATACAGAGGCATGTGATGGGCAGTCTGCACTGGCAGACTCCAGTCACGTTCTCCGTTTTCTAGTGAAGAAGTGTAGTGACTCGGCCAGCCATCTTTCACCGATTACGTGGGGGAGTAGTTGAGGCATAACTATTGGGCCCTTGACCCTGTTGACTAATAGGACCGACCCCGACTAGCCTATGACCGTCCCGTGACTCAGGCCATTCATCTTGCAAGGTTGGGTGTGGATCGGACAGAGCATCTGGCTTCAAACCTTGTATACGAACTGACAAACAGACACTCTCTCTCTTTAATATATAGATATTCTTTACATTGCTATTATTATATCTTTATATCTACCTTAATATATATATATATATATAACTATTATACATATAATATAATATATATATATATAATAATATATATGTATATATATATATATGTCGTACCTAGTAGCCAGAACGTACTTCTCAGCCTGATTTGCCTAATAAGCCAAGTTTTCATGAATTAATATATTTTCTCAAATTTTTTTCTTACGAAATGATAAAGCTACCCATTTCATTATGTATGAGGTAAATTTTTATTTATTGGAGTTAAAATTAACGTAGATATATGACCGAACTTAACCAACCCTACCTAACCTAACCTAACCTATAGAGATAGGTTAGGTTAGGTTAGGTAGCCGAAAAAGTTAGGTTAGGTTAGGTTAGGTAGGTTAGGTAGTCGAAAAACAATTAATTCATGTAAACTTGGCTTATTAGGCAAATCGGGCCTTGCATAGTAGGCTGAAAAGTGCGTTCTGGCTACTAGGTACGACATATATATATATATATATATATATATATATATATATATATATATATATATATATATATATATATATATATATATATATATATATGTCGTACCTAGTAGCCAGAACTCACTTCTCAGCCTACTATGCGCAGCCCAATTTGCCTAATAAGCCAAGTTTTCCTGAATTAATATATTTTCTCTAATTTTTTTCTTATGAAATGATAAAGCTACCCATTTCATTATGTATGAGGTCATTTTTTTTTATTGGAGTTAAAATTAACGTAGATATATGACCAAACCTAACCAACCCTACCTAACCTAACCTAACCTATCTTTATAGGTTAGGTTAGGTTAGGTAGCCGAAAAAGTTAGGTTAGGTTAGGTTAGGTAGGTTAGGTAGTCGAAAAACAATTAATTCATGAAAAGTTGGCTTATTAGGCAAATTGGGCTTTGCATAGTAGGCTGAGAAGTGCGTTCTGGCTACTAGGTACGACATATATATATATATATATATATATATATATATATATATATATATATATATATATATATATATATATATATATATATATATATATATATATATATATATATATATATATATATGCGAACAAGCCTGAATGGCTTTTCAGTTGCATTTAGTCCCCAGGACTATATGCAACTGAAAACTAACACCCCAGAAGTGACTCGAACCCATACTGCCAGGAGCAACGCAACTGGTGTGTGCAGTACACCTTAATTCACTCGACCATCACGACCGGTCAAAAGCTGATGGTATCCGAGGCTATTTTGCCCATCAGCCGGCGGGCTGATGGGCAAAATAGGTACCACTCTGAGGAAAAGGCGATTCAAAGAGTACATGACAACAACGTACAAAATATTAAGGAAAAATTGACCTGATTAACAAAATTGTTTCAAATGAGAAAAGCAAGATCCATGATCCAAGAGTTCGATCACGCATACACATATTGTAAGTAAAGAACAAGAAAATAAACAAAATAGTAAGTAAAAAAACTGAAAAATAGTAAGTAAAAAAACTGAAAAAATAGTAAGTAAAAAAAATTGAAAAAAGAGTAAGTAAAAAAAAAATAGACAAAATAGCAAGTAAAAACAATAAAAAAATAGACCAAATAGCAAGTAAAAACAAAAAAAAAATAGACAAAACAGTAAGTAAAATAATAAAAAAAGACAAAATAGTAAGATAAAACAAAAACAACCCCCCCCCAAAAAAAAAAAAAAATTACAAAACCGTAAATAAAAACAGAGGCCAACAGGCAGACACAAGCCTCCCGCCGGCGTCGTCCCGTCACTCTATGGATAAAAACACAGTGAAAGATCTCCGTGACAAGAGCGCCCTGAAGAGGTCATTAGAAGCACACCGGAGAATAATCTGAAAGTCTAACAAGCTCAATGACCAAGTTGACCTTTGACCGGGGTGGGAAAAAACTAAACCAACAGACGGTCGGTCTCACAGACGGGCATTAGGACATAGTCATTCAAGTTGAATTTAGAGATACAAGGGGAACCAACAGAGCCACAGACGAACTAACAGAGACGTCAAGTTCAACAGTGACGCATGCGAACTAACAGACACATACTAACAGACACAGACTAACAGACATAGAAGCAAGAACAGACAGACGGAAGAACAGATAAAGAATGACAAATACATCTCTGTATATTCCCTGGGAATTTCCACCAAGAACCAAATCTAAAATCGTAATATATTCTTGGAACGTTTATTAGGGCGTTCTTCTGGGATGTCTATCAGAGAGTCTATCTTGGACTGTCTATCAGAGAGGCTATCTTTGGCTGTCTATCAGAGAGTCAATCTTGGACTGTCTATCAGAGAGTCTATCTTGGACTGTCTATCAGAGAATCTATCTTGGACTGTCTATCAGAGTGTCTATCTTGGACTGTCTATCAGAGAGTCTATCTTGGACTGTCTATCAGAGAGTCTATCTTGGACTGTCTATCAGAGAGTCTATCTTGGACTGTCTATCAGAAAGTCTATCTTGGACTGTCTATCAGAGAGTCTATCTTGGGATATCTATCAGAGAGTCTATCTTGGGCTGTCTATCAGAGAGTCTATCTTGGACTGTCTATCAGAGAGTCTATCTTGGACTGTCTACCAAAGTGTCTATCTTGGACTGTCTATCAGAGTGTCTATCTTGGACTGTCTATCAGAGAGTCTATCTTGGACTGTCTATCAGAGTGTCTATCTTGGACTGTCTATCAGAGAGTCTATCTTGGACTGTCTATCAGAGTGTCTATCTGGGACTGTCTATCAGAGACGCGCTTTTACAAAACGCGTGAAAACACCGGAAATGTTCCTGGCCTCACGGCCTGCTGGGCTCCTCTGATAAGCCAGTCTCTTGCGGAAACCGGAATTAAGTGAGGTTGTTCAGGAAGATTGTTTGTAATTGGTTTGGGGTTGTAATTGGTGTGGGAGTGTGATTAGCCTGGGAGAGTGTGACTGGCCTGGGATTGTGATTGTCTCGTGTTGCAATTGACTTGGGATTGTAATAGTTGTTGGGTTGAAATTAATTGGCCTGGAGTTGTGATTTCATTGGGTTGTTATTGCCTTGAGAATGCAATTGTTGGGTGGTTGTAATTAATCTGGTGGGGGGGAGGGAGGGGGGGGGTTGTAGCTGGAGAAATTAGCCTCTGTAATACAGCGAAATGAATCTTTAAATGTGCTAATATAGCTGCTTTTTGGTAAAATAATTAGATAACGAATGATTTACCCAAATAAAATTATATACATGTTGACTGTGCTTGTCCCTTCTGTAGACACTTGCTAATTACGTTCAATGAGCAGAGTTAATTAATTTGAATAAAGTATTTAATGCTGCATAAAGTATTTAATAAACTATTTCGTTTCGATTTTTGGTCCAATATCCTATTTAATTATTGAGTTTGAAAACTGGCATATATAGAAATATCTAGATGGAAGAAGAATTCATTGAAGACGACCTCTAGTCATCAAATCTTTGGCGCTCTGCTGCTGGTGTTATGCCTGGACGATGGTTCCAAACTCCTCTTGATCAAATGATTTTCTCACAGATCACATCATTGTGATTCCTTTGTGTACGTTTATCAGAGATATACTGAACTTGTGCTTAAACGTGGAGAAATTCCTGAGGGGTCTGGCGTGTCGAAGGTTGTGTATGATCACTACAATTTTCACTCATACTACTACACTTGGGTCTGGACGGTAGAGCGACGGTCTCGCTACATGCAGGTCGGCGTTTTAAACCCCGACCGTCCAAGTGGTTGGGCACAATTCCTACATCCGTCCCATCTCAAATCCTGATCCTGACCCCTTCCCAGTGCTATGTATATAGTCGTAAAGGCTTTGCGCTTTCTCCCTGATGGTTCCCTCCTCTTCATAGTGTTTGAGTGATGCAGATTATGCTCACTGTCTCCCACTGTTATCTCTAGGATGGTAATAAGCTGAGCATCGGTGAGGTTCCCGGGGTGTTGGTGCTGAGTGGTGAGTGTGATCCACGTGTTGTTGGGAGTTATCACCACAACAACCATACGTGCTCACCAAGTTGTCCTCGTCCACCTGTGCTTGAGGGAGGTTAGCTTTGGCTCTTTAGTCCCGCCTCTCAACTCTCAATCAACTGGTGTACAGGTACCTGAGCCTATTGGGCTCTATCGTATCTCCTTATGAAACTGTGGATAGAGTCTGCGTCCACCACATCACTACTGAATGCATTCCATTTATTAACTACTCTGACACTGAACAAAATTTTTTCTAATGTCTCTGTGGCTCATCTGGGTACTAAGTTTCCACTTTTGTCCTCCTTGTTCGTGTTCCACTCGTACAAAAAAGTTTGTCTTTGTCCACCCTGTCAATTCCTCTGAGAATTCTGTAGGTGGTTATCATGTTTCCTCTTATTCTGTTTTCAAGGAACTGAGGTTCAGCTCCCTTAGCTTTTCCTCGTAACTCATTCCTCTCAGTTCCGGGACTAGTCTGGTGGAATACCTCTGAATCATCTCTAACTTTGTCTTGTGTTTAACTTGGTATGGACTCCAAGCTCGAGCTGCATACTCCAAGATTGGCCTGACATAAGTGATATACAAGGTCCTGAACGTTTCCTTACACACGTTTCTAAAGGCATTTCTTATGCTGGCCAACCTAGCATATGCCGCTGATATCCACTCATGTGATATGTACATCATATCACACACTGATAATGTGCGTGTATGTGTGTGCGAGTATTCACTTGGTTGTACTCACCTAGTTGTGCTGGCGGGGGTTGAGCTTCGGCTCTTTGGTCCCGCCTCTCAACCGTCAATCTACTGGTGTACAGATTCCTGAGCTTCTCGAGCTCCATCATATCTACATTTGAAACTGTGTATGGAGTCAGCTTCCACCACATCACTTCCTAGTACATTCCATTTACTAACTACTCTGACACTAAAAATGTTATTTCTAATGTATCTGTGGTTCATTTGGGTACTCAGCTTCAAGCTGTGCCCCTTTGTGCGTCTACCACCCGTGTTAAATAATCCATCCTTGTCTACCCTGTCAATTCCCCTGAGAATTTTGTATGTGTTGGTCATGTCTCCCCGAGCTCTACTGTCTTCCAGCAACGTGAGGTGCAGTTCACGCAGACTTTCCTCATAACTCATGCCTCTTAGTTCTGAGACTAGCCTAGTGGCATACCTTAGAACTTTTTCCAGCTTCGTCTTCTGCTGAAAAAGATATATGTGTGTGTTTTATTTAAACGTTAATGACCTATTTAAATGTCAGAAAGGCATGATCTGGCCTTTGATCAGAAGGTTATGAGCTTCGATAAATAGTTTTCAACTTTTTCTGGCATACTTAAACTGTTCAATTGCTTTTGGTTCTAGCGATGCTCTATAACAGCTGATAGGCATTTAGACTACTACATATACATTCTGACATTTCAACTGGTGTGCCTGATTTATCTTGTGGAACAGTGTTTTATGTAACGACTATGACGTGCCCATCCACTTTGACTGTCTTGTCCAGCGATGGCCTCCCTTCTTGTAAGGTCGGCGTTTGATGCTCTATTGAACAAGTGGCTGGACACTGTTTATTCACTCTGCCCCTCACACCCCAAGCTCCTTGTTCTCATATCCCATTTCTTTCCTATCCCAGCTTCTAGTCCTCATATCCCAGCTCCTTGTCCCCGCCAGCATTTGCCTCCCTCCCTGGCACCTATTTATACTGCTATGTGAACAGCAGCATCAGTTGTAAGGTCCCCCCCCCCCTCCATATCCAAGAACTGACCTTCCCAAGGGTGCAACCCACAACAGCACCTAGGTCACAGGTATCTAGTTACAGATACCTGTAATAGACCAGGTAATCTATGACCAGATACCTAGAGGCATTAAATGGAATAAAACGTGCCCAAGCCTGTTGCCCTGCCTGGGAATCGAATCTGGGACCATTCAGTTGTGAGCCGACTGCGCTATAAAAATAGATAATTATATTTGTCACCAACATCCTAAAAGGAAGAACAACTGAAAGGAAAAAAGTGATGCCTTCGAAAAATGGGTGTTAAAAACCTATAAATACATTAATGATTATCGGCACAAGTTACAGGCGGGAATTAATGAACATTAATCGTGGAAACAAACCATTAAAAGATAAGAGATTTAGAGATAAAAAGTGAAGACGAGGTGGAGGAATAGGAAGGAAATGAATCGTAAATTAAGAAAAATGACGAGAGAAAGAATTGTACCTGGGCGACAGTGATGAATAGTGTGAAGTGAAGAAGGGAAGAATTGTCTGGTGGAGAAAAGGCGGGAGAGGGTCAGGAATGTGGGGTTACACAAACATATATATATATATATATATATATATATATATATATATATATATATATATATATATATATATATATATATATATATATATATATATATATATATATATATATATATATGTATATATATATATACTCACACACCACATGTAATAAGAAGAGAAATGGAAGGAAGTGGAGGAGGAGTGACTCTGCTGATAACTCAGGACTGGAGCTTGGAGATGAATATCTCAGGCTATGAAGGATTTAGAGACTACATACCAGACACCATGACAGTCGGAGGACCGAAGATAGTAATAGCAGTGATATATATAACCCTTCAATAAATGACAGAAGACTTAGACAGCGGTATGACAGAAAGAACATAGCAGCTATTCTATAATAGGAAGGGTAATTTCAATCGTTTGTTGGAATAGATCCCAACTTTTAGCCATGGGAGACTTCAGCCATGGAAACATAGGCTAGGAGAACAAGGAACTACATGAGGTCAAAACAAAAACACTGAGAGCTAAACTATTGGAAGTGGCAAGAAGAAACTTTTTAAGCCAACATGTCAAAGGACGCACAAGAATTTAAGGTAATGCCTATAACCAGGTCCTCACAATAGAGCAAGGAAAAGTTGCTGAACTAAGAGAGTGCGGGTTAAACCAGACACTTCTGGAGGAGTTTGAGATTACTAAAGATGAGTAAGGAAGCATTTGCTGAAACTGAACGCGACAAAGGCTGTTGTGCTAGACGGAATCTCACCATCTGTGAAAAAATAATAGAAACTCTGGAGAGAAGGAACTTTGCAGCACATCACCCGCATGGGTTCATGATAGTAAATCTTGCCTCACAGAATTCTATGACCAGACGACACAAATTAGACATAAGCGACTAGTACATAAGTTGAAGAAGCAAGAAGGAGTGACAGTGAAGGTGCTCTAGAGGATAAGGGTGTACTTAAGCAATAGAAGACAGCGAGTTACTGTGAGGGGTATGATCTCAGAGTGGCGAGATGTCACTGGCAGAGTCCCACAGGACTCAGTTCTCGGAACTATCCTGTTCCTCGTGTATGTAAATGATCTTCCAAAGTGAATGAACTCATTCTTCTCATTGCTTCTTGATGATGCAAGAATTATGAAGAGGTTAATGTCAGGAAGACAGCAATAGGCTACTAGATAACCTGGACAGACTGAAAGAATAGTCTAACAAATGGCCACTGGAATTCAAGTCTAGTAAATGCAAAGTAATGAAACTAGGTGGAGCGAGCAGGAGCCCTGCCACAAGGTACCAAATGGGAGATGAAACTACAGCCAAAATGAAAAGGATATCATCAGTGGCATATGCAAAGCTGGCTAACATCTGAACTGCCTTTTGAAATACGTTTAAAGAATCATTCAGAGCCTTGAACACCACATATGACGGGCCAAACCTGAATATTTACATTATAACGAAGTACAACATGGTTAGTAGACGGGGAACCAAGCGCTAGAGCTCACTTCCCCATAGTCCCAGACATGTAAGTGCTGATTGGAAAGTGCCTGTCAATTCCAGAGTGGCCCATATCGTATGCAAATCAAAGCTAGGTTACCCCTTGCTATTAACAGTTGTCGAGAATCCACAGGCGTTCCCGTCATCCGCCGGCAGCAGTCTCCCAGCCAATAGGAAGTAATTATATACACGTTACGAGGATTGAGAAGTGCTCACCAACCTGAGGAAATGTGCAGTCACAGGAGATGGAATGCTTCAGAATTCAAGCAATTTGAAATATTTGCAACAGAAGTGCCGCCAGTCTACAGAAAACGTAATCAAATGGCAAAAAAAAAATTCAAGGGACACTCAACTTGATTAATAAGATTTTTTTACTATGATTTTTAAGCGGTTTAGGATGGTTTGATATATTCCCATTATCACAAACAAAAATCCATACCCATCTACTCTGGTTCTGCTACTCCGCAGCCCCCTCTTCCTGATGGGAATTAAGGGGCTCTAATCCATGACTTTAATTTAACCGCCGGAGAGCA
The DNA here is from genome assembly GCF_040958095.1 of Procambarus clarkii. NCBI lineage: Eukaryota > Metazoa > Arthropoda > Malacostraca > Decapoda > Cambaridae > Procambarus > Procambarus clarkii. The sequence goes on from NC_091171.1 coordinate 35,154,639, forward strand.
AATGCTGCCTCCCTTGACTGGCAGAGACGCGAGCGGATAATTAAACAAATCAAAGAATCTGCAAATAGACAAGGATTTTAGAAAGGGAAAGATTGACGTTCCAGGTTAATGCAAATCAAGAGCTGAAATGAAGCGAAATATAAGAGCAGGATTATATCAACTTAACGGGTGAAATGATATTAACATTCCTGCAACTCTTTTATAAGTCAATGTACTTTTGAGGCGTTTATTATGAAATGTTTTTTTTTCTTAACAGAAGCATACGAATCAAGGCAGTCTCACCTGATCTATCAAGACTGATGGCCATTAGTACGAGCTAGTAACGTATATTATACAGGGCTTTTAATTTCACTTTATCACTGGTATTTTGACGATATTTTCTAGATAGTGAAAAATTGTAGTCCATTAAGTGTGAGGACAGGAAAGATGGGAAAATTCTCCTATGGCAGTTTAACATAGAGTCTCCAGGACAGGCTCACGAGCGGTTGGTCCAGGACAACTTGATAAGGGTCCAGGACGACTTGATAAGGGTCCAGGACGACTTGATAAGGGTCCAGGACGACTTGATAAGGGTCCAGGACGACTTGATAAGGGTCCAGGACGACTTGATAAGGGTCCAGGACGACTTGATAAGGGTCCAGGACGACTTGATAAGGGTCCAGGACGACTTGATAGGGGTCCAGGACGACTTGATAAGGGTCCAGGACGACTTGATAAGGGTCCAGGACGACTACATAAGGGTCCAGGACGACTTGATAAGGGTCCAGTACGACTTGATAAGGGTCCAGGACGACTTGATAAGGGTCCAGGACGACTTGATAAGGGTCCAGGACGACTTGACAAGGGTCCAGGACGACTACATAAGGGTCCAGGACGAACAGAGGCGTCGTCACTTTCATTTCATTTGTGGCAGTTGGGTTATCTATTTATTTGTAGATAAAATACTTTGCATCAATTGTCATAAGAACACTGCAACTCCTCCATGATGACAAGCAATGAGTGAATCCAATTAGATTGCAATAGCAGCCATACACATTAACACGACAACACAATGCCAACTTTATAAATCAACACACTTTATTTTTAATCGTAAAGCGGCCGTATAACTTCCTTTGATATCAATGTGAATGTCATGAAAAAATAATCGCATGCTATCATCTATAATTCATACTCAACCACAGATGGTAGAGATCAAAGAGGCTCTCAGGGCTCGTGGATCTCTCAGCTTTGCCAATGGCAGAATCGAAAATTCTGTCTGAAAAAGCATCAGTATTATATGTTGAAACGTGGGGCTTTAATTGAAAGAATAAGTTCCTTTTACAACAGTGGGATATTGGACTATACTACATAGAGATGAATATCTTTCCAAATCCTTTAGTACATTATATTTACTAGGATCGTTGGAGATTCGAACCCAGGTCCCAAAAGTACAAGACTTGTCGTACCAAGCGGTCAATTGATGCTAACACTATGAAAAGCATTACCCACGCTATAATGTATTACATCTTATTCCTTATGTAGACATTCGTTTAATCTGAAGGCATTCAATTAACATCACAACCCACGAAGATTTTAATCATGTCGAGAGAGGTGCAAATATGTACCTCCAATCCTGCAAGCAACAGTTGTTCACGAGAACATGACGACAAAAGCAACTTCAGAAGGCCCATTGACATATACAAAGGCAGTTCCTGCTTTTTTTCACCCAAACTCATTCATATGTATAAGAGAGAATGTTTGTCTGTTCAAGATTGTAGGCCAGACGCTTGTGGCTAGCCTCACCCAACTTTGCAGGGTAAAAGGTCAGGGGTACAGGACGGATATATGATGGTCAAAGTCGCCAGAGTCCAAGCTGGAACAGCATCCCACCGTCATATACTGACCCCCATCCCCCTAATTTTTCCACTGCCCACCTGATACACATGGGTACATATAAATATTTAGCCGTGTGTAGCAGTTGGGCTGTGTAAAAAAATAGGAAATTTAAATAAAAATTCTTATAGTAATATGAACAATTCAGCACTTATAGTGGGGAAATTAACAGTCGATTATTCGACAGTTCCCTAAAAAAGGTCAAAGCTATTTGATATTTTGAAAATTTTCTGTTGGGAACAGAAGAGAAAATGGATGAGAGGGGGGAGCGATCTATTTTCTATTATAGTATTTTAACACATTACGTACTATCAGGAAAACTAACTTAAATATTTTATTCATCATATGCCATCGCCTTTTAGGGCAAAAACACGTAAATTAAAACCGAGCCTCCACATTCTTAAAAAAAAACTTTTCTCAAGGCCAACAGGAAACTATTATATATTTTGAGTATTTCATTCAGCCATAGTCTCCCACCAGCCAACCACCCACACGCCAATGAGAAACTAATATATTCTTTTTATAGGCGACTGATAGTCGGCGAAAAGACACTAGACATGCAGACATATACAGAGACAGATATTTTATTTATATATAATCTATCTTAATACTGATAATTAAGTTGGTTCAAGGGAAGTGTTTTTAATGATGTTTACAGTCCAGAGGCTGACGTTTAAGAAGAATTCGCAATATTATTAGCTGGCAAATTTAATAGCGACGACAGAGACAGACTGAGACAGAATGAGAGAAACAGAGAGTTACAGACAGATACGGAGATATAAACAGAGACAGATTAAAAGAGACATACAAAGAGACGGAGTTGAATAGGGCAAAGGGAGTGATACAGGAAGACAAACAAGAAAAAAACAGAGACAGATTTATAGACAGAGGCAGACACAGACACAAAGAGAGGAAGAGAAGGTAGGAGAAAAGGGAGAGGTGGGGATGTTTGAAGAGAGGGAAGGATAAGGTAATATTTAAAGTGAGAGAGAGTGTGGGGTAACAGATGGAGAGGGGGAGAAAAGGAAGTAGAGAGGGGAAGAAAAGTGCAAGAGTATTTACCCCGGTATTTCCTAAATCTAACATTATCCAATAGATTTCCATTGTTGTGGACATGAAGGCTTTCTTCGCGGGAATAAAAGCATGAAAGAGATTCGCAGGGAGAAGGGGGCAGGTTTGAGTGACCATTTATAAAGAAACAAGCCCTCATGACTCTGTCCTCGTTGTTAGGAAAGGCAATTGACTCATAGCGGGCTAGATTGGCTCAATCTTGTGATAAGGAGATTTGAGAGAGACGAAAGTATCTTGGAGGTCACAAAGAGGCAAAGAGGTAGGTCCTTTCTCTTGAACTCACTAGATAGGAGGGGGGGGGGGTGGTTATGTGGTCTCTCTCTCTCTCTCTCTCTCTCTCTCTCTCTCTCTCTC
>NC_091171.1:35160435-35197935 GCF_040958095.1 Procambarus clarkii
AGTGTTGGATCCTCCTGGAGGGTAGTGTTGGATCCCCCTGGAGGGTAGTGTTGGATCCCCCTGGAGGGTAGTGTTGGATCCCCCTGGAGGGTAGTGTTGGATCCCCCTGGAGGGTAGTGTTGGATCCCCCTAGAGGGTAGTGTTGGATCCCCCTGGAGGGTAGTGTTGGATCCCCCTGGAGGGTAGTGTTGGATCCTCCTGGAGGGTAGTGTTGGATCCCCCTGGAGGGTAGTGTTGGATCCCCCTGGAGGGTAGTGTTGGATCCCCCTGGAGGGTAGTGTTGGATCCCCCTGGAGGGTAGTGTTGGATCCTGCTGGAGTGTAGTGTTGGATCCTCCTGGAGTGCAGTGCTGGATCCTCCTGGAGGGTAGTGTTGGATCCCCCTGGAGGGTAGTGTTGGATCCCCCTGGAGGGTAGTGTTGGATCCTCCTGGAGTGTAGTGTTGGATCCTCCTGGAGGGTAGTGTTGGAGGATCCCCCTGGAGGGTAGTGTTGGATCCCCCTGGAGGGTAGTGTTGGATCCCCCTGGAGGGTAGTGTTGGATCCCCCTGGAGGGTAGTGTTGGATCCCCCTGGAGTATAGTGTTGGATCCCCCTGGAGGGTAGTGTTGGATCCCCCTGGAATGTAGTGTTGGATCCCCTGGAGGGTAGTGTTGGATCCCCCTGGAGTGTAGTGTTGGATCCCCTGGAGGGTAGTGTTGGATCCCCCTGGAGTGTAGTGTTGGATCCCCCTGGAGGATAGTGTTGGATCCCCCTGGAGTATAGTGTTGGATCTCCCTGGAGTGTAGTGTTGAATCCCCCTGGAGTGTACACTCCCCCCGGCCATCTTCACCAGGATATATGGCCCTGTCGGGGTTTGTAAGTCAGTCAAGTGGCTCGGAGGGCGGCTTGGGGGTGATGTGAAGTGTTGCTTCAGTACTACTGGTGTTGGTGCTCTCTCTCTCTCTCTCTCTCTCTCTCTCTCTCTCTCTCTCTCTCTCTCTCTCTCTCTCTCTCTCTCTCTCTCTCTCTCTCTCTCTCTCTCTCTCTCTCTCTCTCTCTCTCTCTCACTCTCTCTCTCTCTCTCTCTCTCTCTCTCTCTCTCTCTCTCTCTCTCTCTCTCTCCTATTCTCTGTCGTTCTCTAGGGTAGGCAAGAGAGAGAGAGAGAGAGAGAGAGAGAGAGAGAGAGAGAGAGAGAGAGAGAGAGAGAGAGAGAGAGAGAGAGAGAGAGAGAGAGAGAGAGAGAGAGAGAGAGACTAACTTAGGTCAGTTTACTAGGTTCGTTTTTTTTTTGAGTAAAGAGGAAGGAGAGGCGTAGGTGAAAGGAAGTGTAGAAGTGGGAAATACAGTGAGAGGTATGAAAGCAGGCGGGCTGTCCGCCTTGCTGACCCGATGTGTGGGTGCGAGGTTCGTTTCTGGCTATAGACCAACCGGCTTCCAAGTTGGCGCTATTACAGAGTTAGAAAGGGCTTAACTGCGACTCTCACTGTCGGTGTTAATGGTATTTTAAACGCAGGAAAATGACCCTTAATGCTTAGCTTAATTTGTCCGCCTGATGCTGTCGGACATCTGCTCCTTTTAATTATTTATGATTAAATTATAATTAATAACTATTAAAAGCTAAGTAAAGTGATCATTATTTTCCAATTAATTGAATTCATGAAATAGTGTCAGTTTATTTTCGTGATCAATTAAATAATCTCTCACAAATAAAGATGATTTTTTATTAGTAATGGCCCTTAAGAGGTTTATCTCTCTTCTGTCATCTTGGCCCGACCACTTAAACTGGACGATAGAGCGACGGACTCACTTCTTTCTGGTTGGCGTTCAATCCCCGACTGTCCAAGTGCTTGGGCACCATTCCTAACCTCCGTCCCATCCTAAATCCGTATCCCTTCCAAGCCTTTTATAGTCGTATAATGGCGTAGTGCTTTCTCCTAATTATCACCTTACATTACCATCCTGTCCTCTAGTCTAATACATCGCTTTTTAGACGGAATCGATCAATCCGTCATATGTGAATTATAAGTACAAATTAAAATATGTAAAATTTACGGTTTTTATACATTAGCGTCGATAGGTTAAGTGGGTTGGTTGGGTTCGTACCTTTCTGGAGAGGTAAAACAGTTGCATATTGTTACGGAGTGGCTCATGGAGAGGACGCGGGCTGCTTTATTCACAGTTACTTGAGGTCCTGTTTGTTTAATAATGATTATATTTCTCAACTCATACTCCAGCGATGAGTTCCTCCTCGGGTGTGGCTACGAGGAGCTCTTATTTTAACAGTGCTCAAGTAAGCTCTCTTAAGCTTCTTTGTAAGCTCCTGGTCTATTTGGTGAGTTTTGTTCTATTGGAGCTATACAGTGGGTTCGAACTGTCGCCCTTGGACTTGTGAGCAGACATGAAATCCCTCAGTTGTGCTCGGTTAGATGTGCTTGCAAAGGCGAGCTCTTGCTCTTAAGTCATCAGTACTTCAGTGCAGTAACTCTTTTTCGTTCGTTTTGACTCATTTCCATTTACAATTGTGTGTCGAATTGGCTTCGACAACTTCTTCAAGAGTCCACCCTATTTATAGTACTCATGTACTTACCTTGTTCTGCTTGCGGTGGTTGAGCTCTAGCTCTTTAGTCCCGCCTCTCAACTGTCAATCAACTGGTATACAGGTTCCTGAGCCTACTGGGCTATATCATATCTGCACTTGAAGCTGTGTATGGAGTCAGCCTCCACCACATCACTTCCTAATGCATTCCATTTGTCTACTACTGACACTGAAAAAAATATTTCTCATGTTTCTATGGCTCATTCGGGCACTCAATTGTGCCACTTGTGTTCCCTAGTGCGTGTGCCCCTTGTATTAAATAGTCTGTCTTTATGTACCCTATCAATTCCTCTTAGAATCTTATATGTGGTGATCATGTCCCTTAACTCCTCTGTCTCCCAGTGACGTGAGGTTTAATTCTCGTAGTCTCTTCTCGTTGCTCATACCCCTCAGTTCGGGTACTAGTCTGGTGGCAAATCTTTGAACCTTTTCCAGTTTAGTCTTATGCTTGACTAGATATGGACTCCATGCTGGAGGCTCATACTCCAGGATTGATCTGACATATTTGGTATACAAAGTTCTGAATGATTCCTTACACAAGTTTCTAAGGGCCGTTCATATGTTAGCCAACCTGGCATATGCCGCTGATATGGCAGGCATATGGCATACTATTGATATGGGCTTCAGGGGACAGGTCTGGCGTGATATCAACCCCCAGGTCTTTCTCTCTCTCTCTGACTTTTGAAGTAATTCCACTCCGAAATGATACCTTGTATCTGGTCCCCTGCTTCCTAAACCAATCTTCATTACATTACATTTGCTTGGGTTAAACTCTAACAACCATTTGTTCGATCATTCCTGCAGCTTGTCCAGGTCTTCTTGAAGTCTCAAGCTGTCCCCCTCTGTCTTAATTAGCCCTATGGGACCCCACTGGTGACTTCACGTCAATCTGAGGTCTCCTCCCTCACCTCAACTCTCTGTTTCCTATTGCTTAGGTACTTCCTTATCCACTGGAGCACCCTACTAGTTACTCCTGCCTGTTTCTCCAGCTTATGAATCAGCCTCTTATAGGGGACTGTGTCAAAGGCTTTCCGACAGTTCAAGAAAATGCAGTCCGTCCATCCTTCTCTTTCTTGCTTAATCTTTGTCACCTGATCGTAGAATTCTATTAAGCCTGTAAGGCAAGATTTACCCTCCCTGAACCCATGTTGACGGGTTGTCACGAAGTCTCTTCTCTCCAGATGTGTTACTAGGTTTTTTCTCACGATCTTCTCCATCACCTTGCATGGTATACAAGTCAAGGACACTGGCCTGTAGTTCAGTGCTCTTGTCTGTCATCCTTTTCGTATATTGGGACTACATTAGCCGTCTTCCATATTTTTGGTAGGTCTCCCGTCTCCAGTGACCTACTATACACTATGGAGAGTGGCAAGCAAAGTGCTCCTGCACATTCTTTCAATACCCATGGCGAGATTCCGTCCGAGCCAACAGCCTTTCTCACGTCCAGATCCAAAAGATGCCTCTTGACCTCATCTCTTGTAATTTCGAACCCTTCCATGGTCGCCTGGTTTACTGCCACCTCAGTGACCTCACCTCGTTTTATTGTGAAGACCTCCTAGAACCTCTTGTTGAGATCTTCACACACCTCTTTGTCATTCTTTGTGTACCTGTCCACACTCGAACAAGTTTCATCACCTGTTCCATTAATGTTCTTTTCCTGCTGATGTGACTGTGGAGTAGGTTTGGTTCATTTGGTTTTGGTGACATAGTTCATCATGTCTTGTACGGACTTAGTTCTCAGTTCTGTGTGTTGTGTGTGTGTGTGTGTGTGTGTGTGTGTGTGTGTGTGTGTGTGTGTGTGTGTGTACTCACCTAGTTGTGCTTGCGAGGGTTGAGCTCTGGCTCTTTGGTCCCGCCTCTCAACCGTCAATCAACAGATGTACAGATTCCTGAGCCTATTGGGCTCTATCATATCTACACTTGAAACTGTGTATGGAGTCAGCCTCCACCACATCACTTCCTAATGCATTCCATTTGTCAACCACTCTGACACTAAAAAAGTTCTTTCTAATATCTCTGTGGCTCATTTGGGCGTTCAGTTTCCACCTGTGTCCCCTTGTGCGTGTGCCCCTTGTATTAAATAGCCTGTCTTTATCTATCCTATCAATTCCCTTCAGAATCTTGAATGTGGTGATTATGTCCCCCCTAACTCTTCTGTCTTCCAGCGAAGTGAGGTTTAATTCCGGTAGTCTCTCCTCGTAGCTCATACCTCTCAGCTCGGGTACTAGTCTGGTGGCAAATCTTTGAACCTTTTCCAGTTTAGTCTTATCCTTGACTAGATACGGACTCCATGCTGGAGCTGCATACTCCAGGATTGGCCTGACATATGTGGTATACAAAGTTCTGAATGATTCTTTACACAAATTTCTGAATGCCGTTCGTGTGTGTGTGTGTGTGTGTGTGTGTGTGTGTGTGTGTGTGTGTGTGTGTGTGTGTGTGTGTGTGTGTGTGTGTGTGTGTGTGTGTGTGTGTGTGTGTGTGTGTGTGTTTTCTTACTCGTGGCGAGTGCACAAATGTGTTTGCGTGTGAGTGTGTGTATCTGAGCGCACGTGCGAGAGCGTGCACGCGTGCATTCAAGTGGGTGTGCTCGTTCACCCGTGGACCAGAGAACACAATGCTGCCACAGATATCCCCTCAAGTGGAAGGTCCTGGCCCTCGGGGATCGTTTAACTGCAATTTTTCCCCCTTTTTTGGCGCGTGGGATTGTACATATGAGAGTGTGTGTGTGTGTGTGTGTGTGTGTGTGTGTGTGTGTGTGTGTGTGTGTGTGTGTGTGTGTGTGTGCGTGTGTGCGTGTGCGTGTGTGTGTGTGCGTGTGTGTGTGTGTGTGTGTGTGTGTGTGTGTGTGTGTGTGTGTGTGTGTACTCACCTATTTGGGCTTGCGGGGGGTTGAGCTTTGGCTCTTTGGTCCCGCCTCTCAAATGTCAATCAACTTGTGTACAGATTCCTGAGCCTACTGGGCTCTATCTACATTTAAAACTGTGTATGGAGTCAGCCTCCACCACATCACTGCCTAATGCATTCCATCCGTTAACTACTCTGATACTGAAAAAGTTCCTTCTAACGTCTCTGTGGCTCATGTGGCAACCCGTTCTCGCAAATTTAATAAGTCAATATTGACTTATTAAATATGTGCATAGGTGACATACTTAACATAATAGTTTCCCTTGAAAAGCTTCATAGAAAACACCGACCTTACCTAACCTACTTAGTATGTTAAGATAAGCATCTTATTGCTTCGTAATTACAATTATTACCTAACCTATACCTATAATAGGTTAAGTAACAATTGTAACTACGAAGCTATAAGATGCTTATTTTAAAATACTAAGTAGGTTAGGTAAGGTCGGTGTTTTCTATGAAGCTTTTCAAGGGAAACTATTATGTTTAGTATGTCACCTATGCACGCAACTAATAAGTCAATATTGACTTATTAAATTTGCGAGAACGGGTTGAAATTTGCGAGAACGGGTTGCATGTGGGTACTCAGTTTCCACCTGTGTCCCCTTGTTCGCGTCCCGCCAGTGTTGAATAGTTTATCCTTGTTTACCCGGTCGATTCCTCTGAATCGCGCGTGTGTATGTGTGTGTGTGTGAGTGTGTTTAAATATATATATATATATACGCTTTAGCTGTCCAAGAATTTCATCTTCATCTCTGATAAATAGGTCTGTTGCTACTATGGCAAGAAGCTCTTTCCATCCGGTTCTAAACATCTGGGAGTTTCCTTGAAAAAAATAATTAATTATTCATCTCAAGCGGCCGCTCCCTGCAGCGAATGGTGGGATTGGGGGTGTGCTTTTACGTGGGTGGTTGTGGGGGGGGGGGGAGACTGTGGTGGGGGTTGTGGCAGAGGTGAGGTTCGGGCGGGGGGAGGGGCATGGGTGATGGTAGGAGTGTTACTGGGCATGGTGGAGGGTTGGGGGGTATGGGTTTGTGTCAGTGGTAGAAGTATTGGTGTGGTTCGCTGGTGATTGTTGTGGAGGCTGAGATGAACTGAGTGGTAGTGATGGAGTTGCGATGCTTGGTCGGCTATTGAACGGTGATGAACTGACACACTGTGGGGGATGGTGTTGTGGTCCTCCACCTCCTCTATCTCTTCATCCTTCAATCTACCTCCTTCTCCTCCTCCTCCTCCATCTTATCCCTCTTCTCCTCCTCCACCTTATCCTCCTTCTTCTTCTCGTCCACCTGCTGAATCAGCCACTTGGGGTAGACGGTAGAGCGACGGTCTCGCTTCAGGCAGGTCGGCGTTCAATCCCGGACCGTCCAAGTGGTTGGGGATTCCTTCCCTATGTCAAGTTCCCCAAGTGCTTTATAGTCGTAATGGCTTGGCGCCTTTCCCTGAAAATTCCCTCGTCCACCTGCTCCTCCTCCTCCACTTTCTGCTACTTATCTACAAGTGTCGTCTGGAGAGTGAGGTCCAGCTCCTTGTGCCCCGTCTACCAGCCTCGTTGTACCCGCTGAGTTACAACTTACCTATTTCTCCTTCAGATTCTTTACCGAATCTTGTCTTAAAGGTGTGGGTGGAGGTGGCTTCCACAACTTCTTTCAGTGTATTACACTTGATGCCCCCCCCCCCCTTCCCGTGAAGGTGTTAGTATTTCCTTACATTCCTTCGGCTCATTTACGTTTCCTGCTTCCACCTGCGTCCTCTTGACCAACTTTTTCTCAATGTGACGAGGGTTACCCTTGTCTACCTTATCTATTTTCCTCATTATCTTGTATGTCGTGATCAAGTCCCTTTTCTTCCATCTATCCTCTAAGGTTGTGAGATTTAGTTCCACTAGTCTTTTACCGTTTTACCTTTTACTTATTACTCTCTTAGCTCTGGCACCAATCTTGCTGCTAACCTTTGTATTTTTTTTTTTAATTCTAGCTGTGTGCTTCACAAGGTGAAGATTCTATGCAGGTGCTGCATATTGCAGTATGTGTCTAACAAATGTTGTGTAGATGGCCTTAAAATAGTCCTGACTTGGGTTTCTAGACGATATTCTTATATTTGCCAGCGTCCCATATGCTGCCGATGTTATCTTGTTTATGTGTGTCTCTGGTGTGAGTGTTGGTCGACTATATCCACTCCCAAGTCTTCCTCTCTTTCCGATTCCTGTAGTTGGCTTCCTCTCTTGGTCTCAGTGTAGATGCCAGCTGGTCTTTCTCTTTCCCTTACCCATCTTCATTATCTTACACCTGCTGGAGGTTATAATTTGCCGCTTTCGCCTGATTGTTTCCATCCCTTACTGGAATTGAATTCCAGAAACCATTTGTTTGACGACACCTTAACATCTACTTTCTGCTTCTCTCTCATCTCCACCTTCTGCTTCCTCCTCCATTTTCATCTCCATCTTCTGCTTCTCCATCTCCTCCTCCTCCTCATCCACACAGAAGCAGCTGTACTAACACAGATGGTAAACCAGACACCAGCTTATTTCCTCCTGTCGCTGCCCCAGCCCCAGACCGGCCTGGTCAGTGATGCCGTATCGGGTCAGTATGGACGCTCTCCCAAGATGTAATCAACTGGTCGACAGTCTTCCAACTTTCTCCGGTCCTGCTGTCATCGGTAATTAAGAAATGCTCTCGGCAACGTGTATGTGTGATGTGTCTGATTCGTGTAGTTGGTGGCCCTAATCACCAGCGGACGGTTCGAAATTGTGTCCATATTTACAACTACAATTACCACTAACACTACTGTAGCTATCATGAGTACTCTTACTCTACTGCTCTTACGTCTACTACTACTTTATTGCTTCTACTTCTACTGCTACTATGCCTGCTAATATTTCAACAACCATTGCACTTTGGGGATTGAAGTTAGGTTAAGGAGAAAGCACTAAACCATGACGACTATATATATAGCATTTGGTAGATATATGTGGATAAGGATTTGGGATAGGACGGATTGAAAGAATAGTGCTCAACAACTTGGACTGTCGGGGATTGAACTCCGACTTCTAGAAGTAAAACCTACCGACCAGTCCAATTGGTTGGACAATTTTGTTTACTTAATTGTAATTTGAAACATAAAACTATTTTATCTAAATAAATAAATGTACTTTATATAATCTATAAAAAAACAAATAGATAAATATATAACTATAAACATCTATTTACACAATGATATCACTGAAACGTGATATATATCTATGAGGAAATCCTTGGAGCATGACTGTGAGATCGAACCTGCGAACCTGGATCACAAAAGGCCATATATGACAATAAATACTAATCTATATATATATATATATATATATATATATATATATATATATATATATATATATATATATATATATATATATATATATATATATATATATATATAACTTCACATGATAAATAAATAAAAGTATAGTTCTAACTTTCAAAACTAAAGTAGCTAATAAGTATAAGTTAGCAAATTAATAACAATTATTAAAATGCTAATGAAAAGTACAAATGATGTGAAAATAATTTACTTTTAATAACCGGTGAAAGTATCCTTTTACCCGTAACTGTGAATAATTTGCATAATGTTCATTAATTTATGCTTCGTTTCAAAGACAAATTATTTCTCGATCAGAAGCGGTGATTGGCACAGGTGGCTCACAACTGCCTGCTCCCGGGTTCGATTCTTGGACAAGCGCTGACGTTTGAGCAACACTTCCTTTCACCTGATGCATCTAGTAGTAAAAGCAGGTACCCGAGAGTTGGTCAACTACTGTGGGTTGCATCCTGGGCAAGGTCAGTAGATGTTCTACCGGATGCCTCTGTTCACCTAGCAGTAAATGGGAACCTAGGACTTGGACAAATGGTGTGGGTTGCATCCTGGGGAAGGTTAGTAGATGCAACCTGTCCTCTTATAACCTATCCTCCTACAACCTGTCCTCTTACAACCTGTCTTCCTCCAACGTGTCCTCCTACAACCTGCCCTCCTACAACCTATCCTCCTACAACCTGTCCTCCTACAACCTGTCCTCCTACCACCTGTCCTCCTACCACCTGTCCTCCTACAACCTGTCCTCCTACAACCTGTTCTCCTACAACCTGTCCTCCTACCACCTGTCCTCCTACCACCTGTCCTCCTACAGTCTGTCCTCCTACAACCTGTCCTCCTACAACCTGTCCTCCTACCACCTGTCCTCCTACAATCTGTTCTCCTACAAAGAACGTCGCTTTTCTCTCGTATGCGCTACATAAGGCCAAAATTTGTCGTTCTAGAAAATGGAAGCGGCTCGCAAAAGTGACGTACAGTCCCGTTTTCTGTTTGGGGTCCTCTGGTAGGTTAGGAGAAGACATTTTAAATTGACTGTTTTCTTGACGTTGGGAAACCTTAGGAGGACGGACTGCAGTAAATGGCCTGGGCCTTGGGGGGGGGGGGGATTTGACACATCTAACAGACTCAATGAGTGCCGGACCAACCGGGCTGTGGTGGGTATATGGGCCTGCGGGCCGCTCCAAGCAACAGCCTGGTGGACCAAACTCTCACAAGTCAAGCCTGGCCTCGGGCCGGGCTTGGGGAGTACAAGAACTCCCAGAACCCCCCCATCAACCAGGTATCAACCAGCCTACACACTTTTACTCTCCTTCGTGCAAAATTCAGGACTAGATACCCATGGGTTAATTGCCCAAAAAGGGTTGCGTATTAGTGGCTTTAGGGATAGTATATACACCTCTATTTAGAAATCCAATATTCTGTTTGTAACTCATTTTGTATGTACGTACTTTTACCTGAATAAATTATTATTTATTATTATTATTATTATTATTTTTATTATTATTATTATCATTATTATTATTATTTTTATTATTATTATTATTACCATTAATTGGATATACAGCTGAAGGATAGTCTTGGATAAGAAGCGTCGTTGCAGTAACAGAGAAAGTGCCAGGGATTAACCCACCTGCAGGTAGGTTAAGTTATGATTGGTTTGATAAAATTTCTATGTTAGCTTCAACTTCAATTAAAAACGATTAAAATCATATATTGTATAATAGAAAGCTTTATCATTACATATGAAAACAAAATTGAAAAATGTATAGTTTCAGAAAAAATCTCGACTTATTAGGTAACTAGGCCTATCAGTACAAAATATAGATTTATACTGTAAGAGAATATGTCTCTCTGTTCAAAGATGGAAGTCACACGGTTGGGGCTAGCCTCACCCAAATTGGCAGAAGGAATGGTCTGACGTAAGGAACGAACATAGGTAGGTCGTGGTCTATAGAATTCAGAAGGAAACAGCGTGCCAGGGGGGGGGGCCTAATTCAGACATAACACGACGATTTTTGGTGCTGCTGGCCAGCAATGCACAACTAAATATTTAAAAAATTAAAAAACTGCAATAGTGATATGCATCATTACTTACTGATATGGGAAAAATTAACATAAATTTCCTGCTATCCATAATTTGCCCGTACTCGCATAAAACAGACGATTCGTCCACAGCGTCAAAGGATTCTCAAACCAGTCTTTTACCAGAGATTGGGATAAATGTTATGTTTTAGTATTTCTTACACTCTTGAGCTCCCTCTCCTGCCGACCATCCACACATTAGATATTTATATTGTCAATAAAAGAGAGAGAGAGAGAGAGAGAGAGAGAGAGAGAGAGAGAGAGAGAGAGAGAGAGAGAGAGAGAGAGAGAGAGAGAGAGAGAGAGAGAGAGAGAGAGGGGGGGAGAGAGAGAGAGAGAGAGAGAGAGAGAGAGAGAGAGAGAGAGAGAGAGAGAGAGAGAGAGAGAGAGAGAGAGAGAGAGAGAGAGAGAGAGAGAGAGAGAGACAGAGACAGAGACAGAGACAGAGACAGAGAGATAGACATAGACAGGTAAAGACAGAGACACAGAAATAGAGAGATTGACAGACACAGCTAGAGACAGATAGACAGACAGAGAAAGAAGCAGAGACAGATAGACAGACAGAGAAAGAAGCAGAGCCAGATACAGACAGTAGATAGATGGAGGGATAGATAGGTAGATGGATTGATAGATGGAGGGATAGATAGGTAGATGGACTGATAGATGGATGGATAGATGGCTAGATTGATGGATAGATAGGTGGATAGACAGATGAGTATAGATGGATGGATGGATGAACTAATAAATAAATGGAAATATTGTTGGATGATTGGTAGATAGAGAGATGAGAAGGTGCATGGATAGATAGATGGCTGTACAGGTGAATAGACAGAAAGATAGATGGATGGATAATCAAGATAGATGACCAGAGAGATGGACAGATGGATGGATAGATGGGTACAAGGATAGATGGGTACAAGGATAGATGAATAGACAGATTTTTCAATAGATGAATGGATAAATAGTTGGACAGATGGATAGATAGGCTGACAGATAAAAAGACAGATAGATAGATTTCATTCACTTGGGCACTGGGAAACTCGAACACTCGACCCCCACGAGTAAGAGGCAAAAGCTCTATACCTCTAGACCACGCAGACGGCTATAGAGAAGATTTCAGAGACAACAAACCGCTGCCCAACTGAAATGTGTATAGTGATCCACGCGCACGTCATATAAACTGTCAACCCACACTATCGTGGGGAATAAAGATTAGATAGTTTTATTTATGTTCTTTGGTTTCATGTGTACAATAAACAGATAAATAGATAGATAAATAAGACATGAATGGACAGATAGATAGACAGATGGGAACAGATAGACAGAGAGAGAGCCAGGCATCGCCGGGTACCTCGCTAGTAATGCATTTCATGACATGGAAACATTAATATATTCCACGTTAGAACTAAATCCTCTCATCTGAGTATGTTTGCGTCGTGTACACTGTTTCACTCCCAGCCAAAACACACAGGACGAGAGCAAATGGGAATTATATCTTGTTTAAAAGGAAAAACCCTAGCAGTATCACTTTGATATTCCCTTTCAGACGAATTTCAAAGAGGTTTTCTATATGTACTGTGGGAGAACGTAACTGTGATGTGAGGTATTTTCATATGTGTAAATTATTTACGTGCAATTTATATTTTAGGTATTTGCAGTGTTTGACGACGATTTTAGAGTATGGCAGCATGTCCTTATCAGTAATGAATACTCCCTAGAAATCCCTAGAAAGAGTCGAATGTCATCTATGCCTTCAAACTCCAACTTGAGGACTGTCAGTCCAACGAGATCAATATACAGACAAGACAACAGCATCCCTTTCAAGACGCCTAACAATGCACAAGCAGCAAGACCCTATTAGGGAACATATAGTCTCTATACATAACTAGACCATCATCAGAGGTATCCTGGCAAACAACACGAAAATAGTCGCGAGATACAGCGACAACAGAAGACTGTACATAGGCGAGGAACTACATCAAGCAAGTTAACCCATCTATCAATTGCTAATAATACCAAATTACACTCTACCAACTTCCCGAACACGAGGGAACATACAACATCACACATGTTGTGATATTGTATGTTCCATACAACCCCAGCCATCACACACATATAAGAGATTGAAAAGATACAACGGACCTGTATGTGACCTTCACCTTCACCTCATCCACAGTATAAATCTTGCAGCAAGAAACTTTGTAATCCACACAGTTACAGCCCCGCTCCTGTGCCAGGTAAGTCCACTACGGGATCACCATAGCCCGTGCTACTCGGCACTTTTTGTTCCCAGCAGCTGAATCTTAGACAACAACAACAACTTTGTAATCATTGGAATTCTGCCTGTTAACAAGAGTTAATGAAACGCATCTCTTAGCGTCAACCCAAAGAAAACTTTAAAAATGATCTTTGGAGTGTTCATTTTTCGACTTCCTTCTCAAGTGAAGAAATGTAAAGAAAATAGAGAAGATTCGCACTCGAATCATTGATATTAACAATATTATCATTGTGTGTGTGTGTGTATATATATATATATATATATATATATATATATATATATATATATATATATATATATATATATATATATATATATATATATATATATATATATATATATATATATTTTTTTTTTTTTGAGATATATACAAGAGTTGTTACATTCTCGTATAGCCACTAGTACGCGTAGCGTTTCGGGCAGGTCCCTGGAATACGATCCCCGCCGCGAAGAATCGTTTTTTCATCCAAGTACACATTTTACTGTTGCGTTAAACAGAGGCTACAGTTAAGGAATTGCGCCCAGTAAATCCTCCCCGGCCAGGATACGAAACCATGACATAGCGCTCGCGGAACGCCAGGCGAGTGTCTCTATACACTCGCCTATATATATATATTATTATTTTTGTATCAACCCATGTATATCTTGTAACCATCAAATGCATAATAAAGCACAAAAAATAAAAAAGGAAGGGGGTGGTAGGAGAAAAGCACACAGAAACTGTATTGGAGGGGATCTAAACATTCCCGTTATGCGTGGTTTCCTCCGAGGCTATGGGTCCCCCTTCTTCCAGCTAGAGGTGGTACTCCCTTCTATATATATATATATATATATATATATATATATATATATATATATATATATATATATATATATATATATATATATATATATATATATATATATATGTCGTACCTAGTAGCCAGAACGCACTTTTTGGCCTACTATGCAAGGCCCAATTTGCCTAATAAGCCAAGTTTTCCTGAATTAATATATTTTCTCTACCTTTTTTCTTATGAAATAATAAAGCTACCCATTTCATTATGTATGAGGTCAAATTTTTTTTATTGGAGTTAAAATTAACGTAGATATATGACCGAACCTAACCAACCCTACCTAACCTAACCTAACCTATCTTTATAGGTTAGGTTGGGTTAGGTAGTAGAAAAAGTTAGGTTAGGTTAGGTTAGGTAGGTTAGGTAGTTGAAAAAACAATAATTCAAGAAAACCTGGCTTATTAGGCAAATCGGGCCTTGCATAGTAGGCTGAGAAGTGCGTTCTGGCTACTAGGTACGACATATATATATATATATATATATATATATATATATATATATATATATATATATATATATATATATATATATACATATATATATATATATATATATATATATATATATATATATATATATATATATATATATATATATATATATATATATATATATATATATATAATGTGTGTGTAAAATTTTGTTTATTGTCCTCATCAGTGGACCATGATAACTTTCATAATTTACAAAATACGTTGACATGTAATAGATTATAACAAACAAGAAAACCCTTTCCTCATAAAAAAAAAAACATTTTAGCTTCAAAGAGCAAGAAACATCCAAGTCACTCCTGTGTATTCTTTGCCCCTTGTTAAGTTCTTGAGTAAACACCTTGTTATGTGCTTCATTCCTCCTGACTCTCATTCTTGCTGTCTGTGCTCTCTCTCTCTCTCTCTCTCTCTCTCTCTCTCTCTCTCTCTCTCTCTCTCTCTTTCTCTCTCTCTCTGTGTCTCTCTCTCTCTCTTTCTCTCTCTCTCTCTGTCTCTCTCTCTCTCTCTCTCTCTCTCTCTCTCTCTCTCTCTCTCTCTCTCTCTCTCTCTCCTCTCCCTCTCTCTCTCTCTCTCTCTCTCTCTCTCTCTCTCTCTCTCTCTCTCTCTCTCTCTCTCTCTCTCTCTCTCTCTCTCTCTCTCTCTCTCTCTCTCCTCTCCCTCTCTCTCTCTCTCTCTCTCTCTCTCTCTCTCTCTCTCTCTCTCTCTCTCTCTCTCTCTCTCTCTCTCTCTCTCTCTCTCTCTCTCTCTCTCTCTCTCTCTCTCCCTCTCTCTCTCTCTCTCTCTCTCTCTCTCTCTCCCCCCCTCTCTCCCTCCCCCCTCCAGCAAAGCGTAACAGCGTCCTCAAGTGTGCTAAGTGTGCTGGCTATTTCGCTACAATAACTCGCAGTTGCTGGAGATTGTGAATAATTGAAGGCAAGCTTGGAGGATGACGTCCACAGACAACCCTATAACGTTCTCTCCTCAAAGTTGCCAAGGAGGTGGCGCCATCTACGATCTCTGAATGGATGTTCGGATCTTGGAAACTGTGAAGAGATTAGAGGCTGTTTAAGAAGTCTAGGAGAAGAGTTAAAATTTTAAATTGAGAAGTTTGGTTACGATGTTGGAAATAAAACCAATTTTAGTTTGTTTTGTGTATGTGTGGTGAGTGTGTGTGTGTTTTGCGTGTATGGTGTATGCGTGAGTGTAAGTAGCATGTATGTTTTGTATGTGTGTATATTGTGTGCATTTTGGTATGTGTGGTGTTGAGTGTGCGTGAATGTATGTGTAGGTGCGTGTTTGCACGTGAGTATATGTTGTACTCACCTAGTTGTGATTGCGGTGGTTGAGCTCTGGCTCTTTGGTCTCTCCTCTCAACTGGTGTACAGATTCCTGAGCCTACTGGGCTCTATCATACCTACATTTGAAACTGTGTATGGAGTCAGCCTCCACCACACCACCGCCTAATGCATTCCATCTGTTAACTATGACACTGATTTTTTTCTAACGTCGCTGTGTCTCATTTGGGTACTCAGTTTCCACAAGTGTTCCCTTGTTCGCATCCCACCCCGTGTTAAACAGTTTATCTTTATCTACCCTGTCAATTTGCACGAGAATTTTGTTGGTAGTGATCATGTCACCCCAAACTCTTCTGTCTTCCAGTGTCGTGAGGTTCAGTTCCAGTAATCTTGCCTCATAGCTCATTCCTCTCAGCTGGAAAAGTAGCCTGGTGGCATACCTCTGAACCTTTTCTAACTTCGTTTTGTGTTTGAGTAGATGTGGACTCCAGGCAGGAATATGCAGGAGCCGCATATTCCAGTATTGGTCTGACATATGAGGTATACAAGGTTCTGACTGATTCCTTGCACAAGTTTCTGAAGTTAGATCTTATGTTCGCCAGCCTTGCATACGCCGCTGACTTTATCCTTTTGACGAGGGCTTCAAGGGACAGGTCTGGTGTGTTATCAAACCCTCAGATAACACTCTCGTCCTGACTCCTAAAGGATTTCTTCTCCCAGCTGGTACCTTGTGTTTGGCTTTCTGCTCCCTACCCCTGTCTTCATCACTTTGCACTTGCTCGAGTTAAACTGTAGTAGACATTTGTTGGACCATTCCTTCATTCTGTCCAGGTCATCCTGTAGCCTGTTGCTGTCCTCCTCTGTCTTAATCCTTCTCATAATTCTAGCATCATCAGCAAACATTGAGAGGGATGAGTCTATACCTTCTAGAAGATCCTTCCCGTATACCAGAAACAGAATAGGTCCGAGTACAGAACCCTGCGGGACCCCCGCTAGTGACAACACTCCAGTCTAGGTCTCACCCCCTCACAGTAACACTCTGCTTCCTGTTGTTAAGGAAGCAGAGTTGTTGTTGTTTCCCTTGTCCATTGGAGCACCCTACCACTTACTCTAGATTGTTTCTCCAACTTATGCAACAGTCTCGTATGTGGTACTGTATTAAAAGCTTTCTGACAGTCCTAGAAAATGCAGTCTGCCCATCCTTCTCTTTCTTGCTTATTGCTTGGTTATAGAATTCTAGTAAACCTGTGAGACACAACGTGCCAACCCTGAACCCATGTTGGTGACGTGTTACAGAGTCCCTTCTCTCTACATGTACTACCAGGATTTTTCTTACGATCCTCTCCATCACCTTGCATAGTACACAAGTTAAGGACACCGCTCTGTAGTTTAGGGCCTACAGTCTATCCCCCTTTTTGTAGATTGGTACTACTACTGTCTTCCAACTCTCTGGCAGGTCTCCCGTTTCCAGTGACTTGTTACAAACCATAGAAATTGGCATACAAAGTGCTTCTCTCCCCACTTTTAGCATCCATGGTGAGATTTCATCAAGTCCAACAGCCTTAGTCACGTCTAGATCTCCCTGATACCTCCTAACCTTATCTCTGGCAATTTCAATATCTTCCAAGACTGCTTGGCTTATTGCCATCCCTCTTAGTTCAGGGACTTCTCCTTGCTCTATTGTGAAGACCTCCTGGATAATATTGTTGAGACCCGTGTGTGTGCGGTTTACTATTTGTATCTGCAGAGTCGAGCTATTAGCTCTAGGACACCGCCTTTAAGTTTATTTTTCCTCTCTTATGTCTACTACATAAATTTCTCTTACACACGCACACATCCTCTGGAAGCAGCTCCGTAACAGCTGTCTAACTCCCAGGTACCTATTTACTGCTAGGTAACAGGAGCATTAGGGTGAAAGAAACTCTGCCCATTGTTTCTCGCCGGCGCCGGAATCGAACCTGGGACCCCAGGATCACGCGTGCAGCGTGCTGTCCGCTCAGCCTCCCGCGTGTGTGTGTGTGTATTCAGCTAGTTGTATTCACCTAGCTGTGTTTGCGGGGGTTGAGCTTTGCTCTTTCGGCCCGCCTCTCAACTGCAATCAACTGTTTACTAACTCCTTTTTTTTCCACACCACACACACATACTCCAGGAAGCCGCCCGTGACAGCTGACTAACTCCCAGGTACCTATTTACTGCTAGGTAACAGTGGCGTTCAGGGTGAAAGAAACTTTGCCCATTTGTTTCTGCCTGGTGTGGGAATCGAACCCGCGCCATAGAATTACGAGTCCTGCGCGCTATCCACCAGGCTACGAGGCCCCTACGAGTTGTGTGTGTACTCACCTAGTTGTGCTCACCTAGTTGTGTTTGCGGGGGTTGAGCTCTGGCTCTTTGGTCCCGCCTCTCAACCGTCAATCAACAGGTGTACAGATTCCTGAGCCTATCGGGCTCTATCATATCTACACTTGAAACTGTGTATGGAGTCAGCCTCCACCACATCACCCCCTAATGCATTCCATTTGTCAACCACTCTGACACTAAAAAAGTTCTTTCTAATATCTCTGTGGCTCATTTGGGCACTCAGTTTCCACCTGTGTCCCCTTGTGCGTGTTCCCCTTGTGTTAAATAGACTGTCTTTATCTACCCTATCAATTCCCTTCAGAATCTTGAATATGGTGATCATGTCCTCCCTAACTCTTCTGTCTTCCAGCGAAGTGAGGTTTAATTCCCGTAGTCTCTCCTCGTAGCTCATACCTCTCAGCTCGGGTACTAGTCTGGTGGCAAACCTTTGAACCTTTTCCAGTTTAGTCTTAACCTTGACTAGATATGGACTCCATGCTGGGGCTGCATATTTCAGGATTGGCCTGACATATGTGGTATACAAAGTTCTGAATGTTTCTTTACACAAGTTTCTGAATGCCGTTCGTATGTTGGCCAGCCTGGCATATGCCGCTGATGTTATCCGCTTGATATGTGCTGCAGGAGACAGGTCTGGCGTGATATTAACCCCCAAGTCTTTTTCCTTCTCTGACTCCTGAAGAATTTCCTCTCCCAGATGATACCTTGTATCTGGCCTCCTGCTCCCTACACGTATCTTCATTACATTACATTTGGTTGGGTTAAATTCTAACAACCATTTGTTCGACCATTCCTTCAGCTTGTCTAGGTCTTCTTCAAGCCTCAAACACTCCTCTTCTGTTTTAATCCTTCTCATAATTTTAGCATCGTCCGCAAACATTGAGAGAAATGAATCGATACCCTCCGGGAGATCATTTACATATATCAGAAACAAGATAGGACCGAGTACAGAGCCCTGTGGGACTCCACTGGTGACTTCACGCCAATCGGAGGTCTCACCCCTCACCGTAACTCTCTGCTTCCTATTGCTTAGATACTCCCTTATCCACTGGAGCACCTTACCAACTACACCTGCCTGTCTCTCCAGCTTATGTACCAGCCTCTTATGCGGTACTGTGTCAAATGCTTTCCGACAATCCAAGAAAATGCAGTCCGCCCAGCCCTCTCTTTCTTGCTTAATCTTTGTCACCTGATCGTAGAATTCTATCAAGCCTGTAAGGCAAGATTTACCCTCCCTGAACCCATGTTGGCGATTTGTCACGAAGTTCCTTCTCTCCAGATGTGTTACCAGGTTTTTTCTCACGATCTTCTCCATCACCTTGCATGGTATACAAGTCAAGGACACTGGCCTGTAGTTCAGTGCCTCTTGCCTGTCGCCCTTTTTGTATATTGGGACCACATTCGCCGTCTTCCATATTTCTGGTAGGTCTCCCGTCTCCAGTGACCTACTATACACTATGGAGAGTGGCAAGCAAAGTGCCTCTGCACACTCTTTCAGTACCCATGGTGAGATCCCATCTGGACCAACAGCCTTTCTGTGTGTGTGTGCGTGTGTGTGTGTGTGTGTGTGTGTGTGTGTGTGTGTGTGTGTGTGTGTGTGTGTGTGTGTGTGTGTGTGTGTGTGTGTGTGTGTGTGTGTGTGTGTGTGTGTGTGTGTGTGTGTGTGTGTGTGTGTGTGTGTGTGTGTGTGTGTGTGTGTGTGTGTGTGTGTGTGTGTGTACTCACCTATACTCACCTATATGTGCTTGCAGGATCGAGCATTGACTCTTGGATCCCGCCTTTCTAGCTATCGGTTGTTTACAGCAATGACTCCTGTCCCATTTCCCTATCATACCTAGTTTTAAAAGTATGAATAATATTTGCTTCCACAACCTGTTCCCCAAGTGCATTCCATTTTTCTACTACTCTCACGCTAAAAGAAAACTTCCTAACATCTCTGTGACTCATCTGAGTTTCCAGTTTCCACCCATGTCCCCTCGTTCTGTTATTATTACGTGTGAACATTTCATCTATTTCCACTTTATCAATTCCCCTGAGTATTTTATATG
This sequence comes from Procambarus clarkii, assembly GCF_040958095.1. Lineage (NCBI taxonomy): Eukaryota > Metazoa > Arthropoda > Malacostraca > Decapoda > Cambaridae > Procambarus > Procambarus clarkii. The sequence continues at coordinate 35,180,628 of NC_091171.1, forward strand.
TCCCTATCATATCTCCTCTCTCCTTTCTTTTCTCTAGTGTCGTTAGGTTCAGTTCCTTCAGCCGCTCTTCATATCCCATCCCTCGTAACTCTGGGACAAGCCTCGTCGCAAACCTCTGAACCTTCTCCAGTTTCTTTATGTGTTTCTTCAGGTGGGGGCTCCATGATGGCGCGGCATACTCTAAGACGGGTCTCACGTAGGCAGTGTAAAGTGCCCTAAAAGCTTCCTCATTTAGGTTTCTGAATGAAGTTCTAATTTTCGCCAGTGTAGAGTACGCTGCTGCCGTTATCCTATTTATATGTGCCTCAGGAGTTAGATTAGGTGTCACATCCACTCCCAGGTCTCTTTCTCGAATCGTTACAGGTAGGCTGTTCCCCTTCATTGTGTACTGTCCCTTTGGTCTCCTGTCACCTGATCCCATTTCCATAACTTTACATTTACTGGTGTTAAACTCCAGTAGCCATTTCCCTGACCATCTCTGCAGCCTGTTTAAGTCCTCTTGGAGGATCCTACAATCCTCGTCTGTCACAACTCTTCTCATTAATTTTGCGTCATCTGCAAACATTGACATGTATGATTCCACTCCTGTAAACATATCATTTACGTAAATTAGAAAGAGGATTGGTCCCAGCACCGATCCTTGAGGTACTCCACTTGTTACTGTTCGCCAGTCCGACTTTTCGCCCCTTACCATTACCCTCTGGCTCCTTCCTGTTAGGTAGTTCTTCACCCATACTAGGGCCTTTCCGCTTACTCCTGCCTGCCTCTCAAGTTTGTATAGCAGTCTCATGTGCGGTACCGTATCAAAGGCCTTTTGGCAGTCAAGAAATATGCAGTCTGCCCAGCCTTCTCTGTCCTGCCTTATCCTTGTTACTTTATCATAGAATTCTAAAAGGTTTGTTAGGCATGATTTCCCTGTCCAGAACCCATGTTGGTGCTTGTTTACAAACCCAATGCTCTCCAGGTGTTCAACAAGTCTTAGCCTAATTATTCTTTCAAGTATTTTGCAGGGGATGCTTGTCAGTGATACGGGTCTGTAGTTAAGTGCCTCCTCCCTATCACCTTTTTTGAAAATCGGTACGACATTTGCCTCCTTCCAGCAACTGGGCAATTCTCCCGACATAAGTGACTCTAATGTGTGTGTGTGTGTGTGTGTGCGTGTGTGTATGTGTGTGTGTGTGTGTGTGTGTGTGTGTGTGTGTGTGTGTGTGTGTGTGTGTGTGTGTGTGTGTGTGTGTGTGTGTGTGTGTGTGTGTGTGTGTGTGTGTGCGTGTGTGTGTGCGTGCGCGTGTGTGAGGAGGAACGCAATTTTCACCCGGTACACGCCTTGCATTTGACGTCATCATCCTCACTGCCTCGATAACCACTGTTGATAGTTGGTAATATTAGACGATAACGCTTGGGCAGCAAGCTCTTTATCAAGTCTAATTGAGATACACAAAGCTTGTGTCAATGACGGGAAACTGAGAGAAGAGTACTTAGGGAGGCGGGGTGAGGGTGAGGGGGGGGGGTGAGGCCAGAGGTCAGGGAGTGTGGGTGGGGTCAGGGAGTGTGGATGGGGTCAGGGAGTGTGGGTGGGGTCAGGGAGTGTGGGTGGGGTCAGGGAGTGTGGGTGGGGTAAGGGAGATGAAGAAGGGGTGCGTTGATTGTGGGGGGGGGGTTGCGATGAGAGATATTGTAGAACACAATTAAGCAAGTTCTTTCCCTATGTTGCAAAGTAGTGATTCACTAATCACCCAGCCATCTCTCTGACGCCTGACAGCTTAGTGGACAGTGCATCAGATTCGAAGTCCTGAGGTTCCGGGTTCGATCCCCGGTGGAGGCGGAGACAAATGGGCAAATAGTTTCTTTCGCCCTGATGCTCCTGTTACCTAGAAGTAAATAGGTATCTGGGGAGTTAGACAGCTGCTACGGGCTGCTTCCTGGGGGGGGGGGGGTGTAACAAAAAGCAGGTTTGGTCGAGGACCGGGCCGCGGGGACGTTATGCCCCGAAATAATCTCAAGAACCTCTCTCTCTCTCTGTCTCTCTCTCTCTCTCTCTCCCTCTCTCTCTCTATGTCTGTGAATGCTCCGTGGATATTAAAAGTAATAAATCAAACAATGAATCACTTTAGCTCTTCCTTTCACTCACTATCATCCATTCACTCTCACTTCCCTTCCCTCCCCTCACCCTCTCACTTTCCTTCCCTCCCCTCACCCTCTCACTTTCCTCCCCTCCCTGGCGTTAGTTCCCTTGAGAAAATGATATCGTAAAATCCTTTATTGCTACCAAGAAGAGGAGAGATGGTTTCCTGCCCCTTCCTTGTCCAGCCTCCTCTCTCTAGCTCGACCCCCATCCTCTCCCGGACTTACCCCCCCGCCGGCTCTCTGTTGCACTTTATTATCTCCCTCCTCACAACACTAAAAGAATTGGGGAACATTATTACAAGGAAAATTACGTGTGATACAAACTTATATATATATATATATATATATATATATATATATATATATATATATATATATATAAATATATATATATATATATATATATATATATATATATATATATATATATATATATATATATATATATATACATTAGTATATTTTGGTAGCAGTCTTTCTTGTAAACATATGTTGTTGAATATGACCGAAAAAGTATGTTTAATAATTCTTACACGATTTTTTTCGATATTTCTTTTTTTTTTTCACTGTCGGTGGTAATGAAAATAACAATTTTCCAAAATTAATTTTTTATTGATGGTCTAACGCTTAGAATCGTTTCGTAAGGGCTTCTTACATTCGCAAAGACTTCTTTACACTTAACACCACACATATGAACTACAATTTTATGATACACTTGATGCACTCTGTATGAAACATTTGACATATCCCCTCACTTTTATTGGTTTGGGTGAGGTGAGAATGGAAGTAACTGCAGAAGGCCTATTGGCCCATACGATGCATTGAAGTGGGTAGAATATAGGTGTGCATTAACTGGCTGTTGATTGCAATCAACAGCCAAATAATGCACAATTTTTTTGGTCTAATTTGTTGTTTAATGCACAACATTTTTTGGTTTAATTTTCTCACTGTATATATTATTATAATATGTACGACGTGCCTTGCTACGGCAAACTTCCAAGCTTCTCTTGGAGGGAAGGCCATCAAAGAGGTCCTTGGCAAGAAAATCGCTGACCTGAAGAGGATGAATGAGAGGACTGAAGACACTGATGCTCATGATGCACTTTACCTCATCACCAGATGCTTGTCCCTCCTCAGACTGACCTACTTTCTTAAAATGTTCGCCATCGTTCAATAATATTAAATTAGAAGAGAACAGCACAGCCTGCTGAAATAAATGCTAGAAAAAGCCATGAACCTTTCTCTCAGCGACTCGCAGTGGAAACACGCCTCCCTTTAATGTCAGACTCGGGAGCCTCGGCGTTCGCCCAGCAACACAAATTACTGTACCAGCGTTCCTGTCCTCTTCAGTGGCGTCTGACACCCTGGTGAAGGAAATCCTACCCGATTACCTAGGTCAACAGTCAGGGGTACATTATCCCAGCTTTATAAACTACACCATTAAATTGGTCTCTGTTGCAAGACCAGCACCCTAACCTCTACCTTCTAAAGCTCGCAAGCAATCCACCTGAAATGGCCCCATTGTAGACCAAGCAGCTGCAACATGCCTAGAAGCTGCAACAACACCACATGACACTGTCCGACTTAGAGCTGTAGCAGCTCCCCATGCTGGTGACTTGCTATTAGAAACCCCGATGTCAGCAACCGGCACCCGTCCTACACCTCAGGCCCTCCGAATTTCTGTGGCTCTCTGTGGCTTAGGTGTATTTGCGGCGAGGCAGAGGCCGACAGGTACGGACGGCATGGCCTTCTCTGCCAAAGGACAGGATGGCATGCAAGACACAGCGAGGTTATTGACATTATTAAGAGGAGCCTTACCACAGCCAGTTGTCCAGCATAGAGAGAACCTCGTTACCTAATGTCCCGCAACTCTGACGAGCCTGTCGGTCGCCCAGACGGGATCACGGTGAACCCCTGGAAGAATGGTAGACAGTTGGTGTGGGACTACACTTGCGTTTCAACTTTTGCCAACACCTATGTTGACTTCAGTGTTGCACATCCAGGCAGTGCTGTCACTCACTGGGAAGCAGCCAAGTCTTGTAAATACAGAGATCATGATCACCACTATAATTTTGTCCCCATTGCCTCAGAGACACTTGGTGCTTGGGGTATAAGTGCTGCTAGTTTTTTTAAGGAGCTGGGTCCTAAGTTAAGTGAAACAACTAGAGACCCCTAGAGATTCCAGTTTCCTCCTTCATCGCCTCAGTGTGGCGATCCAGAGAGGAAATGCACACTGTATCCATGGTTCCTGCCCGCCATCTGAGGAGCTGGAGGAACTCTTCATCCTGTGACAACTAGTCTTGTACCCTGCATGTAACCAATGTTGTAACCATTTTTGTGTAATGAAGTTTTAAATAAAATAAACTGACAAAAATACAAAAAATATAGAAGGAGGTAGAAGACAATATGTGAGTGTACGCGGGTGCCCCACAAGGCTCCCTCGGATGCTGCATATCGTCTTCTTCGAAGTCGAGGGTCCCTACAAACGCAACCAGAGGTGGTACCCCCTGTATATATATATATATATATATAGAGAGAGAGAGAGAGAGAGAGAGAGAGAGAGAGAGAGAGAGAGAGAGAGAGAGAGAGAGAGAGAGAGAGAGAGAGAGAGAGAGAGAGAGAGAGAGAGAGAGAGAGAGAGAGAGAGAGAGAGAGAGAGAGAGAGAGAGAGAGAGAGAGAGAGAGAGAGAGAGAGAGAGAGAGAGAGAGAGAGAGAGAGAGAGAGAGAGAGATAATAATACTCCGTTATCAGTAATAAAAACGAAAAATTGATAAGCAAAACAATTCCTGAAAGTAGCCATAGAAATCTCGAAGATTGACGAAAATGACTCAATAGGCCGAAACTATAAGATTTGATTAAAGTATACAAACGTCATAACGACCCACTTAGAGAGGACGAGACTAATACGCAGCCCGTCCTCAGGCTGGGCTCGTCCAGGCGGCGGCGGCCCCAATGACGCTTTTCAACCGTTTTAACGAACAATTAATTCGTGTATAAAACTGTTTTTCATTCGTGAACGAGGGTTTGGTGGCTGAATTATCGAGCATTTGGGCCATTGTGTGTGAAGACGGCGGCTGGATTAACGAGCAATTAGCCCTTTGTTGACGACTTCGGCCTGCAAATGTGTTAACAACGGGAGGTCATAGACGGAGTAATTATTCAACTCGGGGTCACGGTGGAGCGATATATGACTCGAGTCCAAGCTATTGAGGTTTAGTCTGAAGGGCGTGGACGTCATTCCGGTGATATTGGTGTAGGTGAAAGTGTCCCTCGTGGCTCGTCAGTGACTCCATAGTACTAGGAGACGGAACTTTCCAGCGGCGAGTCTGCACGGTAAGAGATAACCCACTTCTTCATGTGTACTTTGTTTATGGTATGCCTTGTTGTAGACCGGTAGCCCTGGGGCAGGCAGGTAGCCCTGGGGCAAGGCAGGTAGCCCTGGGGTAGGCAGGTAGCCCTGGGGTAGGCAGGTAGCCCTGGGGTAGGCAGGTAGCCCTAGGGCAGGCAGGTAGCCCTGGGGCACTTGGGAAGCCCTGGGGCACTTCGGAAACCCTGGGGCACTTGGGAAGCCCTGGGGCAGGCAGGTAGCCCTGGGGCACTTGGGAAGCCCTGGGGCTCTTCGGAAACCCTGGGGCACTTGGGAAGCCCTGGGGCAGGCAGGTCGCCCTGGGGCAGGCAGGCAGGTAGCCCTGGGGCAGGCAGGTAGCCCTGGCGCAAGCAGGTAGCCCTGGGGCAAGGCAGGTAGCCCTGGGGTAGGTGGGTAGCCCTGGGGCAGGCAGGTATATCCCTGAGGAAGGCAGGTACTCTATAGGCTGCTTTGGAGGAGGGAAAGTAGCCTTAATTTTTCTTCACAGCCAGCTAGGTCTCTGACCAGGCCGCCTTGCTAGTGGTGTAGTCAACCAGGCTGTTGACCAGACCTACCAATTACATCCCGGTTGGTCAGGAGTCGTGTGGGGTTCGCCACATATCGAAAGCTGCAGTTCGAACACTTCAGGAGGCAAACAATACCTAATCTGTCATCGAAGGCAAAAGATCGCTGTCTTGAATCGTTTTAAATTATAGGGTTATTTTTACAATTTAGTGTACTTAATATAGCTTATTGGCTTATTGTACTTATTGTACTCGACATGGATAGTTTTCTGTAATGAATTTAGTGGCTCTTTAGCAAATGCAACAATGGCTGAAAATATAGAACTGAAACGTTCTTAAATTCTAAATAGAATTTTGCATAAAGCAAGTCTGAAGATATTCGCACGAAAAAAAATAAAAATAATAATCATATCAAAACTCTTTTATACGGGGCAAACTGAAAAGTCTTCTATAATTCAGAACAATTTCAGTAATAAAAGTTATATTAATAATCATAAATAATTAAACCCTAATAAAGTGAGTGTTGGTTTACGATAAACATAAATTATCTCCCTAAAAATTGCCATTGAATGTTTTTTTTTTGGAATTAATCAAGTTTGGCAAATTTACGTTAAGTAAGTTTATAATTTAAGAAACAAACTTGGTTATGTATGAACAATAATCTAATTTAGAACAGAATAGTTTATATACCGACAGTAAGGAGAGTGGACTTACGAGTCTTACGGACAAGCGTCAAAAATATATTTCTCAAAGTTTCAAATAGAAAAGGTTAGCATAAGTTTGAGAAAAAGAACTCATTTCTACGCACCTGTTTTAATAAGTAAACCAGACTTACAAATATCCTATTAACATCGATTGAAAATATACTTTGATATATATTTAATTGGTTGGTTTGTGAACGGGTAAACATACAGGCTAAGCGTTATTGCAGAAGTAGTAAGCACAGCGTATTATACCCGTACGTTTCTGTGTGCGGAAAATAAATGAACAGGTACTACTGATCCCCATAATAAAAATACAAATTCAAAGTGGAAAATATATTAGATAATACACAATATATAAATATCTATAATTCATATAAATGGTTGGAGATCAGAGTAGCTTCACCAAATTTTTCTCACTAATTACTGTTGGGTACGTGCCCGATTTGGGCGGATTATTATTAGCATCCATGAAAACTGACACTTGACAATGTTACAGTGACGTCCATGTTTGATTTGACTGCTTACCTATGGTTGGCTACACCACAAGCATTACCAACATCTAAGTGTATATAGATGTCAGCCAGGATGGAGACACGTGTGTGTACTCCCACACCATTTGTTTACTATTTTTCCAGGGGTATATTGTGACACTATCTAGGAGGAACACGAGATCTTCAGGGTTTTGGGCAATTAGAAAATGACGGTCTCTCTCTCTCTGCTGGACACGGTTATGGCAAGGCTCCTCTTGATGTCGTAACATCATTGTTTCTTGCATGCCTCCCCCTTGATGGTTCCACAGTGTAAATAATACAAGCCAAATATGCCAGCATACATCTTGTTGTAAATGTGGAAAATATTTATTATATTGCCCAGTAATGAAACATTTAGGGGGGGGGTCGCAGAGTATGACCCCCCCCCCCTACAAGCGTACTTCCCTAGCAACGCTAGTCTACACAGCCGATACCACGGTACTATGTTATAAGTTATTGTTGATTTTACTCTGTGGAGTTGGAGTTGGTTTATGAGATATTATTGAATGATTGTATAACTCTAATTTAGCGTTAGCTTATTAAGCTTATTGTATAAAGTGTTAGCTTACTAAGCTTATTGTATAAAGTGTTAGCTTACTAAGCTTATTATATAAAGTGTTAGCTTACTAAGCTTATTGTATAAGCATATTTGCCGACAAATTAGAGATTAAAATTCAGTAAGAATCATCCTGCCCGACTCGTTGGTGGAGGGAGGAGGCGCGATTGTTAACGTTTGGTGTACATACGCCAAGACTGCTCCGAGGCTCCCACCGCTAATGACACCATCCTCCCGGCAAGTATAAGAAATGTTGCCAGAACAAACGTAGAAATCTTAAAGAATAAAAAAAATGGTTAGTTTTTAGCAAGAAGTACAGGACCAGCCGGGCTATAGTGGATATGCAACCTGTCCTCCTACAAACAACGTCGTTTTTTCGCTCGTATGCGTTACATAAGGTCAAAAAATTTCATACTAGAAAATGGAAGCGGCTCACGAAAGTGACGTACTGTCCCGTTTTCTGTTTTGGGTCCTCTGGTAGGTTAGGAGAGGATGTTTTAAACAGACCGTTTTCTTGAAATTGGGCAACCTTAGGAGGAAGGGCTGGGATATGTGGCCCTGCGGGCCGCTCAAAGCAACAGCCCGTTGGACCAAGCTCTCACAAGTCAAGCCTGACCCCGGGCCTGTGCCAGGCTCGACTTGTGAAGCAGGATACACCATCGATCATTCGGAGTTGCAATAAGGCCAATGAAAATAAATAACCCAAATTGCACAGAGGCAAACCCGTGTTGATGCTCCTAGATGCCTTCCCAGTCAGCTCCAGTAGCTTCTTTCTTAATGTGTCTTCCGTGTTCCTGCTTGATATGCATGGAGCAGGTCACTGACCGAGAGTTAATTGGCCAGTGCAAGTGTAAGCCTCGAGTATGTTGTCCAGACCACACACTAGAAGGTGAAGGGACGACAGTTGTCATCCCTTTAATTTCTAGTGTGTGGTCTGCTCAACATACTTCAGCCACGTTATTGTGACTCCTCGTCTGCGTAAACCTCGAGTTTACATTTGAAGTCTTGAATAATCGTCACGCTGTCTGCGTATTTCTGCTTTGCGTATAATCACCTATCTGTGTCTGCAGGATCGCGCTCTTAGCTCCTGGACCCCTGCTTTTACAGCCTTCGGGTGTCTAATAAACCGAGACCAAACAATTTGTTAACACATTTCAAGGATGCATTCCATAACAGCTGGCTATTTCCCAGGTACCTAATTTAATGCTGGATGAACAAGTTTATCAGGTGAAAGGAAATACTGCCCAATCGTTTGACTCGCCCAGATATTGAACAATATTGATTGTTAAACACATGCCCCCCAAGCACCCTAGACCCATTAGTTATGTCTCTTATATTTAGAAGTTTCTAATAATCCATTCAATCTTCCGTTTTATCTGTTCTATAACTCGTAAACCCACTGTACACTTGTTGTTATTACAAGCAACAACCCACGAGTCTCGCTTATTATCTAGCTCTTGATCCCGCCCTAATTCCTATTCTATATCCTGAATAACAACCCCACTATTTAAGGCCTTTCGTATAGCATTCCTTGCCTTACTCTACCTTACACTATTATCCTCCCTCCTTCCCTTACTTTATTCATGCCTTACAGACCATAAAAAATAAACTTGCCCATGAAGCAACTCTGAAGCCCTCGCTACAACCCACTCTCCAACACATAGTAATTTATCTTGTAATCTACCGTACAATACTCTACAATAGTCTACTATTCACCTTGACTTTGAACTACTCACTTTAGTCTACTGCCTCTCCTGAGATACCCCTAAACTACTCCCTCAACAAACTAGTCTCCCGTCTTGCCATCCCCATTAGAGTTATTCCTCATGTAAACATGGTAAAAGTCAACATTTTTGTGAACGTTGCCAGAATAAATATCCTGTAGCAAGTTTTGGAGCTTCCTAATTACTCCTGGTTCACGCCTCTTGCATGTGGAGCAGATCTGCGTCATCTTCACGCGCTGGGGTGAGGCGTGTGAGGTCGGGAAGGCCGTTCCTTGACAGTGTAGGGTGGAGGAGACAGTTCCTTGGCAGTGTAGGGTGGAGGAGACAGTTCCTTGGCAGTGTAGGGTGGAGGAGACAGTTCCTTGGCAGTGTAGGGTGGAGGAGACAGTTCCTTGGCAGTGTAGGGTGGAGGAGACAGTTCCTTGGCAGTGTAGGGTGGAGGAGACAGTTCCTTGGCAGTGTAGGGTGGAGGAGATAGTTCCTTGGCAGTGTAGGGTGGAGGCGACAGTTCCTTGGCAGTGTAGGGTGGAGGCGACAGTTCCTTGGCAGTGTAGGGTGGAGGAGACAGTTCCTTGGCAGTGTAGGGTGGAGGCGACAGTTCCTTGGCAGTGTAGGGTGGAGGAGACAGTTCCTTGGCAGTGTAGGGTGGAGGAGACAGTTCCTTGGCAGTGTAGGGTGGAGGAGACAGTTCCTTGGCAGTGTAGGGTGGAGGAGACAGTTCCTTGGCAGTGTAGGGTGGAGGAGACAGTTCCTTGGCAGTGTAGGGTGGAGGAGACAGTTCCTTGGCAGTGTAGGGTGGAGGAGATAGTTCCTTGGCAGTGTAGGGTGGAGGCGACAGTTCCTTGGCAGTGTAGGGTGGAGGAGACAGTTCCTTGGCAGTGTAGGGTGGAGGAGATAGTTCCTTGGCAGTGTAGGGTGGAGGAGACAGTTCCTTGGCAGTGTAGGGTGGAGGAGATAGTTCCTTGGCAGTGTAGGGTGGAGGAGACAGTTCCTTGGCAGTGTAGGGTGGAGGAGACAGTTCCTTGACAGTGTAGGGTGGAGAAGACAGTTCCTTGGCAGTGTAGGGTGGAGGAAACAGTTCCTTGGCAGTGTAGGGTGGAGGAGACAGCTCCTTGACAGTGTAGGGTGGAGGAGACAGTTCCTTGGCAGTGTAGGGTGGAGGAGACAGTTCCTTGACAGTGTGGGTGGGTGGGGGATGGGGGAAGAATTGTGGAATTGAATCCACACTGTCAAATGCCTTGACAGTGTGGGAGGGCTGCCCCACAGAACACAAGAGTGTGACAACTTGACACCTGGTGGGCTGAGTTGCGAAGCATTTTAAATTTATTGCTAATGAAGACAGAGCCTCAAGGCCTGCAAAGCACTGAAGAAAGGGACATTAGACAAAGTACTGTAATACGCAATATTTAGCTGTGAGGGAATTTCAATATATTTGTGCAAGAGAATCACAATGATTCTCTCATTGTGATTTTGTCTTCATGCAAATTTAGATGATCACATTGATAAGTGAAAGAGAACATTGCCTACACAACTGGGTTCGATTCCCAAGACTAGGGAGAGTCTTGGGTTCGATTCTCTGTCAGGACGAAACGTTAAGGGTATCTGTCCTTACATCTGATGAGCCTATTAACCGGGAAATATATAAGTACCCATTAGATTGACAACTGATGTGAACTGCGTCCTGGGGAAGATCGTTTAAGAAACTGTTGTTGGATCATTCTTCACTCAAATAGAACATAAAGGTTTCTCTTTACTTTTGTTGTAATGGTTTCGGCAAATCCCTCTTCTGTCTAAAGATAAATGACGGCCATTTCATCCCCTAATGGATATCCAATTTACCAGTATCTCTTCCTGATTGCGAAGCACCCAATAACCTTTCAAAGATTAACTGCAAATCTATTTTATAGATTTTTTTGTCGCCCTTCTGGCGAATTAAAACTTGACCGCCTTGTTAAATTTGTTTTGTTTCAATTCTCATACCGCAGTGTCCTCCGGAATTTTTATAAAATCAAACTTTTATAAAGTTTTTTTGTTTGTTTTGTTTCTAACAAAATGTACTTCCCATGAAAGTTACTGGTTGAGGAGTGACCACACAAGAGGACCAGTGCTGGGCGTGACCCTCCTGCTTCTCCGCCACCCTCAACCTGACTATTATTCCCAAGATAATCAAAGGACTCATTGAAATTTTGGTGATTATACCGCACCACCAAAGCTACCGAGAACTACTGAACTATCCACGCTGATTTCCTCAGACTTGAGGCAGCATCGATTTTCACATGATCAGGGCATCTTAGAATGATGTAGGATGCCCTGGCCATTGCAAACCTTTTTGTTTTGCTATTCATGCCAGCTGCACCATATCATGCAGTTTCGAAAACAACAGTGATAAATGAAACAAATTATCGGATAACATAATAGACGAAGGATCGCTGGGTTGTTTCAAGCGTAGGTTAGACATGCATATGAGTCTGGTGGATATAAATATAGGAGCTGACTCGTATTTGGGACAATATACCTTCTGCTATTTCCTCTATTCTTATGTCCTAATATACAGCCTACACTCGTTAAAACAGTGAAATACTAATACAACAAAACACTAAGCCACTTATAAACCACTTCGAGGACGCGGTTTGTACCTACAGGATTATATAATGCGGATATATTATATATTATATACCTGTAATTCCCATTTTCTGAAAACAATTCAGTTGGTAGATATGCTAACTGGTTTTAGACAATGTAATAATTTAATCCTTCGTTATCATGAGAAAATAATGGTTTTATTTATATTTTTTCACTTTTGGCACACAAGTCCAAAGTATCATTGAAGGACTTAGTCATGATTAATAATTTGCTGTGCAGAACAAGAGTGCTATTTTACTGACTCGTGCGGTTAGTGAAGCAGTAGTGGAGATTCGGATCACTCACGCTACCCACTAGAAAACGACTGATTGATGAAGATTAAGCCACCCAAGAGGTGGCACGGGCAAGAATAGCCTGTTAGTAGTAGATTTTATTTGAGTGAATGTGATATTTGGTCGTGAAACTAGAAAACGCCTGGGCTCATGTTATTAATACTGAGAGTAGGTCCTTATCTCGCATAATACGATGATAACGCACAAGGAAAAATCAGTGACGAATCTGTGAATAAATACTGGGGCTGTAATATGGGATCGAACGCACATCCCTGATCACCCCCCGACAGTACGTCTGGCCGAGGTGGTGAAGTATGCAGAAGCGTTCCCATAGTCCAGCCTCACGTCACATGCGTCTAATGACCCTACCTACCCCCTGTGATCATGTCATATTCAAGTGCAATATGCTAGAGATTACAACCTCGTAGTAAATGATAATGTCTTAATTTACTCCCTGGTCCAAAAATTGGATGCATTTTTAATCCTAATAACAGGAATTTGGCAGAGAGAACGAACGCTAAATCTTATGTGCAGTAAGTGATGTCCAGGACGAGATTACCCCAGTTGTTGAGTGCCATAAATTCTACAGTTAATGAGACAGTGAGAGACGCCTCTGGCCTTGTTCGTCTTGGCACTGCCAAGAACCCTCCAAATCACTTGGTGTAGGATAACCTCCTCACCTGTATTACTTTGATATCAAAGTTAATAATAAATCGCATGGGTCTGCATTTTCTTAAATAATTAATGAGCTATTAACTAAAAGAATCAAAGGTTTTACAATTGTGTGAAACTCCCTTAAAGATTAACATGGTCACTCGTATGATTTATTGACGCGGAAGTGGACCTGTCAAGCCCTTAGAAAAACGATGAACATATGCGAGGAATTCAATATAGTTGGTGTTCAATGTGTAAATGAGCGTTAGTCACACGTAGACAGACTAACGGGAGGATGGCACTAATGTTGTTGATATCTTGTTCACTACACCTGTAGTCTGCCGTAGGTGGCGCACCTGTAGTCTGTCGCAGGTGGCGCATCTGTAGTCTGTCGCAGGTGGCGCACCTGTAGTCTGCCGTAGGTGGGACACCTGCAGTCTGCCGCAGGTGGCGCACCTGTAGTCTGCCGCAGGTGGCGCACCTGTTGTCTGCCGCAGGTGGCGCATCTGTAGTCTGCCGCAGGTGGCGCATCTGTAGTCTGCCGCAGGACTTTCACAGCCCGCAACAGCTGTATTTGGGCAGTAGACAGAGTGAGTGTGGCTTGCAGTGTGTTGCATGGCAGCATACGAGCCTGTGCAGTGTGGTGCTCACTGTGGTTGCCAGTACAGCACTCTTGACCCCTATCTTGCTCATCATCAATTCTCTTTGTCTCAAATGGGGAAACAGTCAATGCGATTTCGTTTAAATTAATTAAGCTAATCCTAATAAACTTTAACCCATTTGTGTCCATCATACCTGTTTAGTGCATTAGTGGATTGACGGTCCTTTTGTCCTCTTGCTTAGTGTCCCTAATTGTCCTTTGTTCCTCCTTAAGTAAGCCGAGGTCAATGAATCATTACTTAAGTGTCCAGCGCTTACTATGCTATTTATTAACCTCCTCCCCTTCCCCTTCTCCCCACTTACAGTGACAACTAAGAGGGTGAGACTATGCACTGTCCCTAACCGTGCACTAGCCAGCCACTAGGATGTTATGGGCTAGTTTCCTCCCTAGTTGCATTCCTGGTCCTTGATCCGGAAATATGCAGGTGGTGACAGCATTAATATCTGTCTAACTCGATGGTGTTGTGTGTATGTGTGTGTTGTTATATAAGCTGTATGAACGATATCTATTTTTTTCACAATATCTCTCTCTCTCTCTCTCTCTCTCTCTCTCTCTCTCTCTCTCTCTCTCTCTCTCTCTCTCTCTCTCTCTCTCTCTCTCTCTCTCTCTCTCTCTTTCTCTCTCCCTCTTTCTCTCTCTCTCTCTCCCTCTCCCTCTCCCTCTCTCTCTCTCTCTCTCCCTCTCCCTCTCTCTCTCTCTCTCCCTCTCCCTCTCCCTCTCCCTCTCCCTCCCTCTCTCTCTCTCTCTCTCTCTCTCTCTCTCTCTCTCTCTCTCTCTCTCTCTCTCTCTCTCTCTCTCTCTCTCTCTTCTCTTTGCACTATCTTTTACTCATCCTCACAGCTCCTCTCTTTCTCTGTTTCATCCTCTCCTTTTCTCAATATTTTCTCCCCCTTTCTCTCTCCCTCTCTCACTAAATCTCCATACCTCTCTCCCACTTTCTCATTCTATCTCTCCATCTCTTACTTTCTCTCCCTCAAGCTCTTCTCTCTCTCTCTTACTATAAGTATGCATGCTACATATGACAGTTGTTACATATTAAAGCAGAATTAGTTGAACCCACATTAATTCTGCATATTAAAGCAGAATTAGTTGAATCCATATTAATTCTACATATTAAAGCAGAATTAATTATACCGGTGAACAGTTCAAGTAAGCTTAACTTAAGCATAATTAAGCTTAAATAACACAGTTCAAAAATAAATTACAAAAACTCCTAATAACATTAGCTCGCGAAATCTCTCTCTCTCTCTATCGTCTAACTTTTAAGTAATTGTCAAGAGGAAATTGTCACCAAGCCGGGAAGACTGGTAACATTTTCTGAGTTGACAAATTTCTGGCCGGTAAATAGGAACCCAGGAGGGGGGGGGGACTAGTTATGGGGTTGTATCAGAGGGAGGGTCAGCAACTGGTCAAGGGGGAAACCTCGATGAACCTAAGGTATGAACCGCCTGTCCCGCGACAACGAGAATTTTATATATTAATCAATGTGTGAAACAATGCAATTATAGCTGCTAACGCGTCCAACACAGGTGGCTTGATATACAAACTAAAATGACAATCATAGGTAAATCGGTTAAGGGTATAATAAGTGTCACACGCTTATACAGACAATTTATATGCTACGCAAGAACTATAGTCTGCGCTTGGAACAATCGAGCGTCCGAGAGCGTGTCATGTTTTCTGGTAATTTTGTTCCATATTTAAAGAACCCTGTTTCTACGTCTGTATTTATCCAGGTCTTTCCTGGATCTAAACTTCTCCAGCGTTGTACCATTACTTAGTTACATGTTGCGAATTACAAGTGTGTGGAAATTATACTAAATATAACGCATAATCGTGGTTAATGTAACCAAATGTTGCTATATTACCATGTCAACACGAGTGACTACCTCTCTAAGATGTCAAACCTGCCACTCCTGTACACACATGAATGAGTTCAGAGGGTTCAACTTCTCAAGGGTGTAGGTGGGGTGAAATGTTTGTTTACATAATAGTGGTGTATGTGGCACCTGTCTCTTCCACATAACCAGGGTCAACACGGAGAAATAAATAATCGTTTGAATTTAAACAAACAACGAGATTTTTTGTTTATCTGACTGCTCCTCATTTCCTTTTGGAACTGTTGGGCCCCAGAATGGCACCAGAGGTGTAGGTACACTATTATGGAAACATTTTACAAATACATTGATATATTTTTTACTTGAAGATCGCGGAGCCGTACCGAATGCTGGTGTGAAGGGTGGTAGTGTTGTGGTACTCTCGTTCTTGACGAGGGTAACGTCTAGACCAACTAGATTCCTTTTTGTTCATTTCATTTCTTTATTATGCACCCCATACCTATAACCGTCCCAAACGATCTTGCTGTGTTCCTTATTGAACGGTTCTAGAAATCACTATCGGAAAGGGTTTCAGTGGCACATAATGGGTTCTGGAACTGAACCTCATAGTTCGTTTAGCTAAGCAAATGACAATCTTGTGAAGCTAGTTACACAATTGTTAATGTTACATACACATGTACATATATATATATATATATATATATATATATATATATATATATATATATATATATATATATATATATATATATATATATATATATATATATATATATATATATTATATCAATGTACACAAATACATATACTTATCAATAATCTTTTTATATCACAAGTGATTCAACAAGATGCTCACAAGTCAATCTACAAGGCACTTTAAATCTATGGTGAGTCACACAGTTGCTCCACACCCACCCAACTGGGCGACAGCTTTACAGTCATGTGCCTGCTGCACCTACATTAAACAAATTGAATACTTCCCCAATTTCAGTACATCATTATGAATGAAGTACTTGCACATTTCTTGGACTCCATTGATGGTGTTGTCTCCGAATTCCGCGATATTTTCACATTCCATTATATAATGATGGAATTGATGGTATGTGAATTGTTCTGCTGACAAAGTTTACATTTAGTCAAATCTACATCAGCAGATGTTACAAACTTTTCACGTAAAGTTTGTAAAGTAAAGAAAACCAATCTCTTGAGATAAAATAACTAGCTAAGTAAGCTAGTTATTTTATTTAGCTAGTTATTTTAGTTATTGACTAAAGCTAAGTTAACCTAATATCAGAGCGTGATATTAGGATCGATCCTCTGTAATATTTAGCTTAGTGTCAACAAGAGGCCAAAACCCACAACATTAATCTGGGATCAGTGAAAACACAGTTTCCACACGTCTGGCGCCAGCCAGATATGTATATATGTGTGTGTATATTTATGTATATGTATCCCAGGAGCTGGCAGTGTCTCCCGGTACCTCCACAAAAATATCAACATGTTAAATCTCTGGAAGAAAATATATAATGAACATGAAGAATCAGTGAAAAGGATTACCTTGATTTCCTTTTTGAGAGCCGTGGATGTGTGTGGGCTTGAGGAACATTACTAAGGGCTTGAGGAACATTGCTAAGGGCTTGAGGAACATTGCTAAGGGCTTGAGGAACATTGCTAAGGGCTTGAGGAACATTGCTAAGGGCTTGAGGAACATTGCTAAGGGCTTGAGGA